>NW_010548893.1:1313-1840 GCF_000687285.1 Phaethon lepturus
CTGTGGAAGATGTAATGGCATGTGGAAAGAGAGTGTCTGCTCCTTTAAGAGTGTCTTGTAAAGGGCCGTTTCATTGCAAAAAGGGATAAGAAGTAGAGGAGGAAGCCATAAACAAGAACATACAGAGACAAACCTGACAGACAAATGATAAGGCCGGTAGTGATAAGAACAAACCTGGTCAGTCGAACTAATTGGTAAGGATATGTGGAAAGTGAGAATGTTTATTTTCCAATATGACTACAGATTCATAGCATCTTTTAGGTTGGAAAACACCTTTAGGATCATCTAGTTCAACCATTAACCTAACACTGCCAAGTCCACCACTAAACCACACCCCTAAGCACTGCACCACATCTACACATTTTTTAAACACCTCCAGAGATACTGACTCAAGCACTTCCCCGGGCAGTCTGTTACAAAGCTTGACAACCCTTTCGGTGTAGAAATTTTTCCTAATAGCCAATCTAAACCTCCCCTGGTGCAACTTGAGGCCATTTCCTCTTGTCCTATCACTTGTTACTTGGGAA
>NW_010548894.1:0-14626 GCF_000687285.1 Phaethon lepturus
CTTCCTCGACGGCCGAGTGCCGCAGGGATCGGTAAGCGGGAGCTACGGCAAAAGCTGCATTTTAAACCTTTGCTTAAAATTGCCATAATTTGCGTAACGTAAGGAGTTGTAGCCCCGGCTGCCAAATCCATTTTAAAGCTAACAGTTGCTGAGTGTTTTCTTGTTTATGTGACTTTCTCTTCTGAGGCTTTCCTTATATCCCTGTAACCCCTGTGCTTTACGAAGACTGATCCACCTCGTCTCAAAGCACGATTAGCTTTGGGTGTGAGTTCGGTGGTCTTAATAATTCCCCCCCCGGCTTTACGTCCCACGGCGTGGTTATCCTTTCTTGGTGGGGAACGCTCTTGGGCAGCCTCATGCTGGGATGCTGCGTATCTGCAGCTCACGCAGTAAGTGCCTAGATTGGCATGGTGCTTTTCCACAGGCTTCCTTTCTGCATCCCTGGAAGTCGGAGCCGATCGTTATTTGAACTGTAAACTGAGCTTTTTAGTGTAGACACGGCCATGAGCTCCCGGCTTGGAATGATAGATGTGTATCTTACTGTGAGAAATGTTAATCTAAAATACTGTCTTATGGGTCAAATAAGTGAGACTGTAGCTTTTATAGATAGAAAAACTGACCGTAGCAGAAATGGAGATAAAAAGGTGTCTTGCAAGTACTTGCTTCTGGAGTATTTAATTTTAGAGTAGATGTTGCCGAGGCTTTATCTGACTGTCTCACTTTTGTTACAGCATGGCTGTAGGGTGAAGCACCGCTGTTTAATTTCTCAAAACTCCCCAGTGACCAGAAATGGACCATTGTTACTTATGGCTGCTATATACATGTTTAGGGTATTTTGGGCCATCAGAAAGCAGCACCCATACAAATAGGCTCCCAGTTACACTTGAGGGAGTACCCAGAGAGATTTTGCACATGCTCCTCTTTCCGTTTGGCACACCAGCCGTGCTGCTCAGATCACACCACCTGTGCAGAAGAGGCCCTTCAGGTGTCCTGGTCTTATTTCATGGGTGCTGCTCTTGTAGGTGGGAGGTAGCTCCTGGGCAGGGTGCTACTCCTAGCCTTTTGATGGTTATGGTTTGTAAGGGGACTACAGCAGGAAAGAGCCCATTTGCTATCAGACTCTTCTTTGATAGTCATCATATTTCTCTAGGTTTTATTTTACGTGTTTTATTTATTGAGAAATTACATCTTATGGTGAGATAATCACATTTGTCTCTGCACTTAGTCCTCAATGAAAGGGTGCTTTACATGTTCTGCTAAATTTCTAAATGAGTATTGTGAGTGTTTTGAACCAAATGATTTCTATGTGAGCTTGCCTGCTGAAACCACTGAAAACAGAGCAATGTGGTTATATTTGGTGCCTGGTTACTCCCTCCTTTTTTTTAAATGTGGTGATCTCACAGGTGTGAAAATCAAAAACAAAGTTTTGGAGTTAAAACACAGTTAAAACATACTGCCAGTTAGACCTCTGTTGTGAAGTAACTCTAGTTCTCAGCTGCCAGACCTGATTTTATTAGCACTTCAAAGTTTATAGGAGTACCACCTATATTTTTTTTTTTAAAAAAACTTAATATAGAATCTTTAAAATCTTTTAACATGGTTGATTGTGAGGCAGCTAGAATTATGTCTTAAGTTACATTTTAATTCTTAGCTGTGGGCTCAGTGTTGTGGAGTTGGCATTGCCATGTATCCAGTAACCTGGCTGACTGCCTACAATGGCTAAAAAGAGAGAAAAAAAAATAGAACTGATAAAACAATATCAGCTCCTTATTGTTTCATCTTGCTCTGAAACAACATTGTATTCAGAAATGCCGTGATAGTGTGGTATCCTGTAATTAAAGTTAAAATAACTGGGAAGTGGTTATTTTCACAGAATTGCTTGGAAGCATCAAGGAAAGTCTTCCCCCCCTTCACCAAATGCAGGGGCAACCTATTGTAGATTTAACTCCCTCTGTGTTAGCTTATAGACTGGATACACAAGATAAAGTGCACAATAGTGTAAGTTTCATACAAATATTTGTATCTCAAATATGCAAAACACTTTCTATGTATTAGACAATAGAAGTCTCTGCTTTCTGCTGTCAATGCAAAGACCATGGAAAAAATGTCTTCAGCCTCTGTTAACCTTTGACCTCTAAGATGTTTTTCTGCTTGTGCTTGTTTTGACTTTTTTCAGTAACCTATTACCTTTTCACCACTGACCTTGGAACTGTGCTTTAAAAAAAGGCAAGTTTGTGTACGCCAGACTGTTGTAGCAGTCTACAATGGCTCTCCTGCAGAAATAGGATAAGAAAATACCAGAATGAAAATGGCCCAAGTACTGCTTTCCATATCTTTCAAAGTGGAGTATGGGTGGCTTGGAGAAGGCGGCCTGAGGTGGTGGGTGTTTTGATATTTCAGAGACCCTGCGCTTCTGAAGGACATCTGCTTGTGCTACAGATGTTTTTGTTATTATGTAGATGCGTCTATTTGTATAGAATTACCAATGTGTTGGCTAAAAAGTGACAGCAATGGTCAGTCAGTTGTTGCACTGTGGAAGTTAGCTATGGTCATTAAATGACCTGCTGGTGCCCCTAGCTTCCTCAGTTATGCAAAATGCAAGGGAATGACTCTTGCTACACTGATAGCAGCATGACAGACCTCCTTCTTGCTGCAGAGCAATCAGTCCAGTTTAGCCTAATTCTACTGGTTAAGGCCTCATGCTAGCCATAGGCATGTCACTGGTATAACAGGGAACAACTCTCCAGAAAACAGTGAAATTGCACCTGCATTTTGACAAATGGTCAGTTGGGTCACAAGAAATGTATTTTTCTTAATGGAGGGTGTTACTTCTAAAGCCAAACCCCCTGCTTGCTCTGCTGGCCCTCAGGCAGAGGAGCATTCTGGTCTCCTGCCTCTGGTCTGGTTATCTTTCTATTTTCTGGTTGTTATATCCACATGTATTTTCTACAGGAAAAAGCATTAGGGAAGCCAGCGTTTGGGTGGACGCATATGCCCTTTGTCTGGCATAGCAGAAGAGGAACTGGAGAGCAGAGGCTTGTGACTGACCACTTCCCCGTGGCCATTACAGCTCCAGCAGTTCTAAGTCATCCCCTGCCCTGGCTCAGCTGCACGGGCCATGATTCAGAGTCAGGGAAAACATCATGTGAGATAAAACTTCAAAAATCAGATAGACTTCTTTTTACATGTGGGGAGACTAGTTTCATTGTCGGAGATGCTTTGTGGGGGGGGAGTGGGTTTTTATGGCTGCCTAGATGCAGAAGTGGGATGGAGTAAGGAAGGGTCTGTTCCTTGCAAGCACTGTGAAGTGGCCGCTGTGTTCAAATGGGATCATGAAATTGCTGGAAGAGTAGCAGAAGCCTCCTGGGAGTAAGTCTTTCCATCATGAGCAGCGTTTACCTTTCCTAGGAAGAATGACATTACCTAGGAGAAATCTTTGGTTTTGATAACTCCCAAACGTTTAGGAGGAAAATGACATTGCTGAAAAGACGCATCTTGGTGGGATGGCTCTGTCCTGTGTTCCGAGTGGTTCGGTAAAGCTCGTGCCTAGCTTGGTGTGGTCCAGCCTTGGTGCTGTGGGCAGGCGAGATGGTTTTCGGGAGCCTGCCACAGAGAGGCAGGTTGCCCTGGGAGAGCCTGGGCCTGGCCGATGGCTGGCGTGTAAGAGCTGTTCCCCATCTGGCAGGGGCAGCCGTGCGACTCTCCTCTTGGTGAAGAGAAGGACGAGTGTTTGGCCATGCTTGCAGTCGCAGCCCCTCTTCTGAAGCAAAGCAGGAGGCTGGCAACTGGGCTGCCGTGTTTCAGTGCTGAAGGTGAAAATCCTGTGCAACACTAACCAAACGCAGGAAAACGGGGAGTGAAAGAAACAGACTGCAGTGTGCCAGGGTATGTGGGGCCTGGGCGAATGCTTTCTTGGCACTCCTGCTTTTCCTCATTCATGTTTCTCTTATCAGCGGATGCATGAATGGGGACCACTTTGCCACACGTAGGGTATAACTTCACGTATGCTCAAGTAGGTCACAGCTGAGTTTCCTGTCGGGGAGGGGGTTTGCTCAGCCTTGTGCCTATTACGAGCTGCGGCCTGATTGAATCATGAGAAGGCGTTAGATCTAGGCCTTGCTCCCACTTGAACGTGGGGCAGAAAAAGCTGACTTTGAGTGGTATAGGAAGGAGAATTCTTCCTTCTGAACCAGGGTTGGGCAGGACACCAGGACCCTGCCCGGCTGGCAAGTGCACTGTCCTCTGTCACATTAGACTGGGGCCAGCTCCTGACTGTTTATGCTTATTAAACAAATGAAGACATTACCCCCCGCCCAGGGTAGCCCTGTAACTCACCGTCAGACCCACATGATAACTGCCCTTCAGTTTTAGCTGAACGAAGCATCCCCTTTAACTGTTTGAGGCAGCCCAGTGCAAAAAGCTTTTTTTCAGGTCTCAGTATTAGCCTACAGGGTAGGGAAGAACCACAACACATCAAATTCTCAATGTATTGAGGTTTGCTGCTTGTCCTGTGAATTACAGGATGTCCTATATCATAGGCTCAAGCTCCATATCCTGGCAGAAAGAGTAATTGTGTGTGTTTTCCCTGACACCCGCCCCCCCCTTACAAGCATCTCTTCCCAGCTGAAGTTGCATACCGCAGCCATTCCCAGTGCCATGGTGGGAGGAGGAGAGAGGAGGCCTGTCCCACCTTGGGTTATGTGACCCAGTTCGAGGGGTGTGCTCTTAACAGGTAAAGTGAGTTGAGCTGAGTGGACCACTTTTTCTGTCCTATGGGAGAACCTCTAAATTGGTAATCTTAAATACACTTCAGGATCTTTTGGCAGTAAAATTGCTACCTAAACTGCATCCAGCAAAGATGCTTAAAAGAACATTTTTTTTTTTTAACATGAAGAAATCTAGCACTCAGTTCTGATGGGTGGCCAGTTCAAAACTGCTGGTGCAACTGCAGTTCAGCTCACTTGTACGTAATGTGTTATGGGATATGTTTAGTTATGTAGCCACATGTGGTTTTCTTTTCCCACCAGGCTACTGTTTCATTCAGACCATGGCTGGTCAGGCTGTTTCAGTTTGCTTTGTCATGGTAGGCTGTGAGGACCAAATTGTTCTCAGCACCAAAGGCTGGTGCCAGGCTTGCATCTTAGGTGGCCTCTTTCATCCTTGGCAGTGCTTGAATGGAGTGGATTTGGTTGTTGGGAGGAGGCATATTTGCAGCTATTGTGTGTCAAATGAACTGGGAGGGGAGTTCGGGAGAACAACATGGTGGAAGGCTGTGGGGTGTGAGAGCAATGAGCAATCGGCCATAGGGCTGTGGTTCTGCATCAGGGGCTGCAGTAGGCTCCTCTGCCATCGCAGTGGCCTTCTCTTCCCACCAAGACACTCTCGCAAAGCATGAAGGGGATTACAGCTGTCTGAAAAATAGTCACAGGCAAGCAGCAAAATTCCCTCCATTTTGTTTAATTACTTTTCTGTATCTCTTGAACTGAAACTAACTCTGAAAGTCAGTGTGAAGCAGGCACTCCCCATGCAAACCTCAGACCTAGCCATAAGGGATTATCTTGCCTTTGCAGTGTCTTAACTTTACTCCTTGGATTTTTGACCTCAGTGGGACTGGATTGTGGCAGCCCAACTTTTGATGATGCCCCTTCTGTAACATCCTTATGCCTCACCATAAGAGTGGAGTAAGATACTGTCGAGCATTAATGACCATATTGCATGATGTCTCAAAGAGTTTAAACGGAATGCTGTTCCTTAAGGTGACAAATGTCTTGTGACACCTGACAAGTGCTCTTATTCCCTGTTTAGCTCACGACAGTGGAAACACATCGACATCTGAGAACTGACATCAAGGAGAGCAGAGGTAACAAGCCGCTTTGCTAGAGATGCTCACAACCTTGCAGGAGCGAGAGGAAAGGGAGAACACAAGACCACAGCACTGCCTCAGTTGTGTTTACTTTCAGATTCAATAAGAAATTTTTTCCCTGAATTAATACTTACGTTTTGACAGGAGTGAAACTAAAGTCCTTTGATATTCCTTGTTGCTTAGGCTGCAGTGTATATGAAGAAGAAATTCTTCAAGGTCACAGCCTGGATTTTCAGTCCTGTATGTGGAAACTTTATTAGTAAGTGGCTGAAACGCAAGTAAAAGTTTAACGATTTAACAGAACTCTACAAATGATTTCAGGGTAGAACTCTGTGGGACCTGCCTCAATAACTTTGGGAAAATAGGTCTTGCTCTTCCATATCTCTCCAGAAAATACACAGCAACATGGATTCTACTTCAAGAGGTCTTTGTTTTTAATTTTTAATCCCTGTGATAACATGCATGGGGTTCAAGCACAGAGCAACGCAGAAGTGCAACGGTTTGATAGCTGATTAAAGACAATGAAAGCTGCTGTAAGTACAATCGTTCAAGTAGTATGTCAGCTAGACATGCATAAAGCATGAGAACATGAAATTTGGTCTAGTAGCCTTACCGCAATTTTGAGTGCACGAGAGTAGTAATTCTTGCACAAAGATTCATGTTGTCCCACCTCAGTGAAGTGAGGGTGTGGTATGATGGGGAGGGAATTTTGATTTTCATTTATCTGAAATTTTCCTTGTAACATATCCAACATAACAGGGTAAGAGAGTCTGGAATTAGAAGATAAGAACACTGACCTTGCCGATGCCACCACTTTGGTATGCGTAGCTCTGAATTGCCAGATGTGGGAACAGTAGTACGAGATCTTGGCTGAAATGTAAATGGTTATTCATTTCAGGTTCAATCTCTTGCATTTGTCTCGTAGCGGAGGGGACGTATCCCCATGAAAACGATGCAGGGGAAACTTGACAAACAGGAACTTGCAGTATTTCCTGTCCCCCACTTGCTGCCTTGGGTTATCCCTCAGGCAGAGAAGACTGTTCTGACCTGTACCTTTAAATGTGTTGGCACTGTCTGTGGCAGAGGTTTGGGGCTAGTCAGTCACTCAGTAGGTGCAAAAAAGCAACAGTTACCAAGTGGCCTTAAAACACTACCTCCCAATAAAGACTTTGAGGGGAAATACACCCACTAGTCAATGTGGACGCCAATGTGTGAGTTGTGGCCAGTAGCTCATCATCTGAGTCAACTTCACACCTTTGTCTTTAGCTGAAATTCCCCTGTTTATTATTGAAGTATTTCTTACTGTGTAGCTTCCACATAGCCTAGCAGGTGCTTGTTTCTGTCTCTATTTAAAACCAGTTATTAATATAGTGTATATTTTTCTTATTAATGGCCTATTAATGAATGTTTAAAAATAGCGTAGTTTCTGGTATATTTGATTTGAATTAAACAGCCATTATAATGGGGGGGAAGCATGTTATGTACATTTTTACTATATATTACTAGCATCTTGCCATATAGCATATAGTTACCTGGGCTATGTCTTTTGCATGCCTAATTTTGTTAAAAGCATAATACTGGTGTACAGATGTTGGAATTGCTCCCGGTGGAGGGTACAGGGCATGCAGGAGCAGTGCTTAATCTCTTGCTCACAAATCTGTTTAACCTCAGGGTAAGCCTCAGATAAACGAACTAGTCAATGAAACTTCACTATTGAACTTTAATATTACAGCTTGCTTTCCAGATGTTCTTCATAGACCATCTGGAAAGCAAGTAAAAGGCTAAGTAAAAAGAGGATATGATTTTACTAAGTTTATTTTCTTTTTAGAGAGAGCACAGTTGTCTTTGTGCCTACAGTGGGGCTCTAAACAGCTATTTCTATGGAGTAGGCATAAACTTGGCTTGCATCTACTCTACAGGGATGACCTAGAAGGGTGGATGCTTGATAAAAGGCATAAAGAAGATCATGATTTTAGCATTATGGAGAGTAGACTGTGGTTTTCAACAACCCATGAAAAAGTAACAGCACATCCCTGGAGCTGGTTCAGGGCCATCTCATCAGGTTCTGTTAAATTGGTGTTAATATGAAAGAAGAGGAATACAGCAGCCATCACTTTTCTCTAACCTGGTGTTTATCCAGAGGTAGGTTTCTGTTCTGCAAGCTGCATGCCTAAGAGTCCCCCCCAAATTCACTGAAAGCCAACTACTTTTTTGCAGATTTTCCCTGACCTCAGGACTTCCTTGCAGCTCTTCCCAGCCATATGCTTATTTTACAATCAAGTGGCCCTTAGCTGGGAGGTAGCCGATTTATTATAGATGGGTCTGGACTGGTTTTCCCACAAGGCATCCCTTTGCAGTGATGCTCAAGGATGCATGTATAGCTGTTGTTCTGTAGATACTAAAGCTCTTGCTGGCTTTCATGTTGCAGGTGCTACAAGTTTTTATCCATTTTGGGAAGTCTATGTAGCTGCAAGGGGGTGTGGAGGGGAAGAGTATCTTGAGCACTACAAAGTGAGAAAAGGATTTATAACTGAATTCTGATGAGACTTCCACCTGACTAAAGAAAATCTGATGATTGAAATTACAGAAATAATCTTAGAAGACAAACAGATAAGGAGCTAAGCTACAGCCTGCTATCAATTTGGGAAATGGTAGTTTCCCTGAAGAAGTAAAAAGTTTCTTTACATTTCTTGTGAATAAAATAAGCGCAAAAAGCAAGTGAGGTTGTTAACATGTTGTTAAGTAAATAGCTGGCTTCCCTAGCAGTAAACAATGAATATAGAGTTGATGCTTGTAGGGTGTCTTAAAGCTGAATGCTGTTTCGATTCAATTCAATTTTGAAGAACTTCTCCAAATAAACTTATCTCGCTCATTGTACTGCTGGCTGGCACATGGCGAGGGTGAATTGCTATCTCTGAGCACTGTCAGATCATTATACCTGGTCTAGCAGGGCTCTGAACTGCCAAGTCTGAGCTTTTGTAACTAAATGCTGGCTTTTAAAGATGGATTTCAAAACCTGTGTATCCATATCACTGGATTTCCTGCAAGCATTGAGGAAATTATAGGTGCTCCATGACCCACTGTGCTTTTACATATGCAAGGCATATCAGGTCATTTAAGGGTAGCCTTGGACAGAGGAGTTGATGTGAAGTCATAATTGATGTCTGCTTCTACTTCGTGTGGGATGTACCTACAGACCACTTCTACATACCTCTTGTGAGACATGGAAAAAGTATTTTTAATTCATAAAGCCTTTATCAAACCTAAAACCAGTTCATGGCATTCTTTGAAAGTTGTGTGTCAACTCAGGAATGAGTGACCTGAAATGTTTATCCTTGAGCTCGTCTGTGTTTTTTTTCCATGGAATTCAAGTGAGAGAAGGTAGTAACAAGCCATCTAGGATCACAGGCAGGTGCAGCAGCATCTGTACCTAAATGAGTAATTCCAGACTAGTGTTTAGTAGTGCTGGTACTGCTTTTCTGCCATCAGGAGCCAAGCCAGGATTTCTGTGGCTTCAGCTGTGCCACCTAGATGTACCAGTGGCACTTTGCCATGGCAGTCCTTTGGTGCATAGAACAGGCAGCCTCCTTAGGAGTATTTTGCGTTTGCTTATTGCTGGCAAAGTATGTTCAAGCCAGGAAAGCTTTCCTTCAGCAACTGACTGAGTTTTCGTGGTAGCTTTTAAGATAATTGCAGGTAATGATCTGGAAAGCTGGGTGTTCCTTTTATGTGTTGAAATGTTATTGTAGGAGGTTGGTTCTAGCTCCAGAATGAATGGGCTTGGGACCAGAGGAGAGGTGGTGCTAGATGATTAGTAGGTGTCTTCTTTCTACTGTTCTCCACTTTAAGAGGTATGTCAGCCCAATGGTACAAAACAAGACTGTGATTGTGTTCAAGTTAGCGCTAAGTTAGGTTCATTTTGTTGGTGTTCGTGACTTGTCATGTATGCTGGCGGAGCAGAAAGAGTTAACTTCAGTAGTTGGAGAACAAGTAGTTGTTTAAAGGAAAAAGTTCATCTTAAAGTGTTTGGAAAGAGAAGTAACTGAGGAAGTATTAGTCATTCCCTGTGCATAGAAGAAGTCATAATTTCTATGTATTACAGTATTTTAGTTAGACCGTGTCAAAAGAGTGTCCTGAATACTGAAATTTAGCTTATTTTTGATGTAATAAATGATGTGCTCACCTGAGATTGTATAACATTTGGAAAAACAAACTCAAATTGTGAAGAAAGTGAATTAAACTGACTCATTTACTGTAATTAAAAAGGATAGCCTTGGGCACTGTTGACATTTTTTTTTTTTCCTTCTCTTCTCCATAGATGTGACTTGGTTTTCTCGGATTTGCTGTTTTGTGTACAATAGCAACTGATCTCCTACTTAATGGTGAGCTTTAGGATTCCTAAACAGAATTAGGTTCAACCTCTGATTTAACAGAACGTTTATTTTTCCAGCCCTCTAAATCTCTGCCTTCCTGGAGAAGTAGGAAAAGCTTTTGCACAAGCATCGCCCATTTCCTTTGCCAATCTCATCTTTGCCTGTTTCTTTTGTAAGTGGGTGTTACTGTTTCTCTTCCCTTCTTATCAGCAGAGGATTTTAGGAAAAAGGCTGAGGCAGCAGCTCTGCTTTACCAAATGTCCACCCGGTGCCCCAGGGCCATTGGAGGACTGGTGGAGTAGCTGTGGTCTGTGTAGAAGTGAAGTAAATAGACTCTGTTATCTCTGAGCTTCTGCTCCTCCAAACCAGTGCCATGCCAGTTTGTAGGTAGGTCTTCCATTTTCCCCTCTAACCCTACTTTGAAAGGAAACTGTCCTCTTTGTTCTGGCAAGTATTTTCAAAGGTACATATGTATATAAGACGGACCAGTATACCATATACCTCCTCCCAATTCAAACCCTGACCGTCCCTTTCTGTTCATGCTTTATTTTTTACCTCTTCTCTGTCGGCTGAGGGCTGGTTATATTTGTGCAAGGAAACCAAACTAATATTCTTCACCAGACCTTTATGCTGCACTTGAAGAAGCAAATCTCTTTATGCTCTGCCTCATCTGGCCAGGGGCAAACTCCTCGCAGCACCCTGAAGTCCTGGTGACAGCACCACAGTGGGTAAGAGCTGCTGTATGTCAGCAGAAAGTTAAGTTTACCACTTTCACTGCACTCTATACATGGTATTTAGGAATAAAAATAAACCGAAGCAGCAACGCTTGGACTCGGGGAAAATCTGCTGTCTCCCTTCTAAGGGTTAATGTCAAATATCAGTGCATAAAAATATTAGTCAGGCTTGGATTTGGTCCTTGTCTGAACAGTGTGGATTAGGCATCATTGAAATGGCAACAAGTGCCATCCCAGGCAGTGTGTATAGCTGGTGACAGCATTCTCTGTCAGCTGTATGAATTCATCACTGTGGTACCACTGCTTCCTTCATTCAAAATCAGAAATCTACCCTCAAAAAGAAGTCTTTAAAAAAGAAAGTGAAGTTGCTTTTTTTTTTTTAATTGCCTTCTGTAATTTTTATCTCTTTTGCTTGAATCAACTGTGTGATAATTAAGATATAGCTGACTTTCTCACATGTGATTTTTGCTGCTTGTTGTAGGAGCTTTTGTCAGAAAGCTCAGCTAGGGATAAGTTTGTCTTGCTGTAAAAGTTTGGTTTGCGTGTGTGCTAAGGCCACCAAATATGCAAAGCTCTCACCTGGAAGCTGTGTGAATGCAGTAGACCCTGCTGACAGACAGGATATTTTAGTTTGTCAGACTGCATATGGCTTCTGGTGAGCCCAAAACCACAGGTTCTCAGTAGAAGAGGTCAGCTCTGCCTGCAGAAGACCTGGGGTTGGGTTTCTTCTGTGGGAAGCGCTGTTCAATAGTGGTAGGCTGCCTTGGAAGCTTTTCATAGTCTACAGCAAAAATAAGGTGGTAACTTCAGATGATGGAGTGGAATTTAACAATAGTAGCTAATGCTTCTAGCATTATTATGGAAATAATAGCAACCATTAACTGCTGTATATGGGTTGAGCAGAGAGTGATGCCCAAAGTCGTGTGGTTACAGAACTATCTCATATTCTGAAGTCTAAAAAACTAGACTGGCAGAGTATTTGAGATTCTCTTACTGTTAAAGATTTTCTGTGTATGGTTTTGCATACGTTTTTAACTACCTTTCCCATGAATATGATCACTTAAAACTACCCTCTACGTATATACATATAAAGACACCCTCCCACCCCCCAAAAACAACAACTTAAACCCTCATCTTTTCTTGTCTTATTACTCTGTGTGAGAAAAAGGGAGTGGATGAAGGTAGGGGTTAAACTTTAATCTATATAGATGATGGTGAAGAACAACAAAGACTTTTCACAAGCATTAGAAGAGCGGCAGGAACACAGACGTGGAGATATTACAGCTGTACCAATGTCACTTCGCAGGCAATAAATACAGTAGAGGAACAAGTTTGTGTTCAGAAAGATTTGCAACTCTTGGATGGTGGGTTTTGCTAATCTGTAGTACAGTGATGAAGATGACTTTCTGGTCTTCGATGAAATCACAAGATGAACTCATAATACCTTTTGACTGACAAAACAAACATGGGAAGTTGGGGATAGCATACCAATGCAAAATCTGAATACCTGATCTATCACCAATACTGTTTCTCGAGGCAGTGATACATTCAAAAGCTTTTTATCTTTAGAAAGGATAGGTGGCTGAGCGTGCAGAAGGTCAGTAGGCTGAGAAAACTTTGAGATTTTGCTACTTTAACTGATGTTTCAGAGTCTTTTTTTTGTGCCTTGCTTTCCTCTGTCACAAACCAAGTTTCAGTTTTATATTCTTCCAGCAAAGAACACTATAGATGCTAAAGAGGTTCTTGATCTGAGTAAACTGAAGGCAAAGTAGTCAGCGTAAGGTTACGGGTATTGCAGAGCTCTCATGTGGAAGCAATAAGAAAAGCCATAAATACTCAATTTTTGTAGAGAATGAATAAAAATACAAGAATTTGTTGGAGATTGTGAAAATTGATCAGTCCATCCTTTGTATGGTATCCTATAGTGTTGCTAACTCAAAGTTAGCAGTAAATAATTTAAATTAAAAAAGGCGCATGTCAACATGTTTTTCTACATCACAGATGGTAATAATGTAATTTCTGTTTCATAAAGCAGATGTTTCTTTCCTAAATAATTATTCATGAGGGAATTGAAGAAGGTGCACTATAAAGCTGTGAAAGGATAACTTAGTCATTGGAGTGTACTGCTTACAGGAGGTCACGATAAAAAGCAGTAGCTGAGTTTACAAATGATTTGGAGACATGTACATGTCATTCTCCTAAATCTGAACTCATCATTGTAAAGGGGAGAGAAACCCTTTGGCTGCTTTTACTATTCTTCCTGAGCTGCTCTGTGCACTTTGGCTCTATTTCTCTTTTGTGATGGTTGATGAGTTGATGGTCCAGCTTGGTGTGATTGAACCACCTCGATGCCAGCTGACCCTACCTAACATGGACTGTCACTTTTTCAGCACTGTTTTCTTCACTTACCCCAGCTACCCAAGTTATAATGCTAAAAAGGAGACAAATGCTTGTATTTTGTAAAATGTAGTGAGCCTGTTTTCAAGGAGTCTTGGAAAACCTGTGCTGGTTGTGGTAAAATACTCCTCCTGTGTGCGTACGTGAGTAGCTTTCAGTTGAACAAAGGATATTTTGCAATATCACATGGTTATCTTGGAATCTGCAGTCAAAGAGTTGTCACTGAGTTATCCCTTAGCCTGTTTACTTTTTAACCTAAATTTAGTGCAGGCAAATACGAATTTTATTTTCACAGGGTCTGATTATATATAAAACTAGCCAGTTATTCTTTGGCTGACTTTCAAACAGAGAGTAGGGTTTTGCAAGCCTTTGGGTCTAACTTTGAAATCTATTTGAAAGTAGCTCCCTGAAATTGCATTTCTCACTTAAAAAAACTAAAAAACGCTTGCATATGATAGAAGTGGTTTCTGAGAATCTGCTGTTAAAAAAAGAGGAGGAAAAAAGCAGATCTAAGTATTTTTTACTTCTTTCTTTTTCTGGCATGTGATACATTTCAGATATCTTTACAGTATTTCCCCCCTCAATTAAATTTTAAAATTATGACAGATTATGCTAAATTTTATATTCTTCTGTATTTGTATTTCTGAAATTTACCATTTGAACAGGGATTAATAGAAGTTGTCTTTTTTTTGACGTTTCAATCTGCAACCTTAGATGTGGGGCAAAAGGACTTTACTATCATATGAAGCACAAGACCAGATTTTGCAACCTTTGCTTACACTAAGTAGTAATTATTCAAATAAGCTTGTGCTGGATACTCATGCAAGAAACTATTCACATGTAACGCAGTTTGTAGTTTCGTGATAAAGCAACAGCAGCTTCATCAGAAAAAAACAGGGTAAGGAGTTCTTATTTTTTTTTTTTCCTTCCTTCTGCACTGTTTCTGCTCTCTACCCAGGGCTGCAGTGTGTTGCCTGTTCACTTATCCCACTGCAGCCATTTGCAGGAACATGTTATGAACTTGATCAGCAAATTGATCTGAATTAATTAAAAAGTTCTGGAAGAATTACAGATTTGTGTCAGAATTACGAGGTACCACCTGTGTACTTAAAATTGACACTGATTTTTTTTTTTTAAACTTGAATTAGTGAATATTAGATAATTAAGGTACTGCACTAGGTGATGTTTTCAATGTTAGGTACACAGATCTGGAGTTGCTACTAGTTTGTATTGATGAGCCCAAAAACTGAAAAAGAGCG
>NW_010548894.1:14657-31234 GCF_000687285.1 Phaethon lepturus
GTTGTGCAGGATGCACGAAACCCAACTCGGGAAAGCTGAGGATGCTGATTTCTTAGAGGGATTCTCTGGCTTGAGTGGCAGCCCATCTGCTTAGCATTAAGACTTTACACTGAGGAACCCAGATTCCTAGGTAAATGTTACCATCACTAAGGAGGGGTTGAAACTCAGAAAACAGAGTTCCAGCTTTATTTTACTTTGGTTTTCAGCCACAGAACTGTCATTGTTTGATCTATGACTGTTGTGATAAGTGTGGTGTGGGTTTGTTTTTTTTTTTTCAAAATGTCTTTTTTTCCTTCTGAACCACTCCATGACTGTGTGATACAAAGCTTTGTGCTATAAAAAGTAACTATTACTTAATACATTTGGATCAGAGAAGCCTTGGTCAGATTGGGATGTGCTTTCTCTTTTCTACTCACTAGACCGTCCACTGGGATTTTAGTACATTTATTCAACTGCTTGAGTGTTATGTGTGTTTACATACGGTGCATATGGTGACTAATTGTTTCAATAAACAAACACAATCCAGGAGCTGGGAGTGGGAACCAGGAGATACCTGGGTAGTGTTGCAACTGCTGGCGTTATCTCGTCATTTAGTGCCTCAGTTTCCCCGGTGAAAACCAGAAAAGGTGGCATGCATAAGAAGCTCTGTCCACAAGTGAAAACTTACTTTGTACATCTTGACCAATATTGACTTAGCAGATTTATCTTAACAGTTGGTTTTGTTCTGTTTTGAGGAAGGTGTGTGATGACTTCGTGGCCATACAGGTGAGTTATGTGTATGATGTGGAGATGGATCGTGGAAGTAGACGCAGACTTTTTGATACTTCAAGTTGAGAATGTTTTCCCACCCTAAAAGTCTGTAACTTTCTGACTTCAGTCATAATTCTGAGTACTCAGCACCTCTGCGCATTAGATCGTATTTGTTACCATATAACTAAGGTTGGCAGGGAGCAGGGCAAGTCCGTGGCAGGAGTGATCCTGTGAAAAGTTTAGGTGGGTAGCAGCATGAAACTCCCACAGCTGTTTGGAACAAGATACCAGTGTGTCATGCAACCAGCTTCATGTCCTGAGGGATCATCTGGAAACAGTGGAACATTTTGGGGGCGGGGGGAGGAGTGCAGAAAACTTTGAAAACTGTACCGAAGGAAAAGCAGTGATGTATGGGTGTGATAAGAGGTAAGGGTGGCTGTTACAGGGTGCTTCTCAAGGAAGTCCTGCAACTTCGAAAAGGAACATTCCGAATAATAGGTCAGGGTTCAGTTGTCCTGAGCCTTATTTATGGAAACAGAAACGTGGCTAGAGCCATTGGCTTGGAAAAACCCCCAAACAAATGGGTTTCTGTGATCAAATGCAGATTGAAAGGCTGATCTGACCTGGGAAACTGGTTCTAATCTGCAGAGATCTTCATAGCAGAGATAATTCAGTGTAGCAACCAGGTGCAGACATTGACCAATTACATTATTGATGTTTTTATTTTTTTAATGCTGATTTTTGTCAAAAGGATTTTTGTGTTGTTTCTTGTGTAATGTTAAAGTGACCAAAGAGGGCTGGTAGGGAAATGAAACACTTCAGCATTATCAGTATTGAGATTTGAAATTAAACTTTTAATCCTTTTTGTGCTCTCGTGTATAGCACTCTGAGGATCCCTGAGATCACAGTGTCTAAGATGGGTAATTACTGTGTTTTTCTTAAGTGCCAACAGAGAATTTGTACTACAGAGAACAGGATTGTTTTGAGTGGGAGAGCCTGTGGTAGGAACCCTTATAGTTTCATGTGCATTAAGCTGGTCTGAAAGTTAATACTGACTTTTAATTCTCTGAACAATGTATTTTAAGTTCGTGGTTGTATCCTTCCTTCTGCAATTGCCTTTCAGATTGACAATTTATTTTTACAAGGGTAATAAAACAAAATTGGGCAGCTTTAGTAATTGAAGAATGCACTCAAGACAATTACTAATTGGAAAAGGTCTGTCTTCCCAGGAATGCAATGTGACAGATTGGTCAACAAAATGTATGTGTGTACGTGCATCAGAGGAAGAGGAAAACCAAAAAGAGATTATTCATAATAATCACCATTTCCAATCCTATGATAGTCTTTTACTTATGCGTTCTAACCTGGTCTTAGTTTGTAGTTCCATGTAAACCACGAACTAATTTTTTTAGTACCTGCAGAGATATACCTTTAAAAGAAAAGGATATTTTAAAGCAGTGAACAACTACATCCAGCTGTGTGAAATGGCAGGAATGTGGGATACGAGAGCTTAGTTGGCCAAAGCAGAGAGTAAAACACAGTATCAGGACTAGACTGAAAGGCGTAGGGTGTCATTTCATGTACTGTCACAACAAATAATGACATGTTTAGGAATAAAGCAAAAGGAGAATTACTGAAGTGAATTTGTTTACATCTAATTTTATTTAAAATTTACTTTTGTAAGGTAATGTTGTAAGGAGGCTTGTGGCTTTTCAAGCTTCTCTGCGCAATACTATGAAATGGAGAAATGAAGTGGGTTTTTTTTATAGGTTGGAGGGAGATTTCCTACTGGTACAGAGATGTGCAGTGATTATCTAGGGCTCCAGCTTGAGTTATTCCCCCCGCCCCCTCCACACATACACGCACTTGAAGATATTCGTAAGTCGGCGGTGCTTCAGCAGATGCTGCTGTTCCTTCTTCAAGCCATGGCTTCAGCCTACAGCCGTGCTGCTCTAGCCCAAGCTGGGCTCGAGGTCTGTGCCTGCAGCAAGCCCCAGCTTTGGAGCACAGCTTGAGGTGGGGGCCGGGCGGTGCAGTGGGCACCTCTGGGAAAGGTGATGGGGTGGGGGGAAAAGGTTTCTGGAGCAGCTTCTCCGCAACCAACCTCTCCCACACCCTTTGTTCCTGCCTCCGTGCCACCGCACGCGTGAAGTCTGCGCCGCGTGATGAAATGTCTGGATCCCTTCCCGAGCCCGCTTCCCAGCCCAGCGGGAGGAATGCTCGCACCCACGCGGGGCGGCGGCGTGGCAGGGCGGCAGCGAGCAGATGAGGGAGGAGGCCAGCGGCGCTTAAGCGGGCACCGTTGCGGAGGACGGAGAGATTGCCAGGCGCTCGCTGCCTGGCAGGGCTCTGGAGCCGGGCTTGCGAACCAAGTAACCGTGGACGCGTTCGTTTTTATGCGCTCCTAAGTCTGTCCTCCAGGTATCAATTGTGGTGTAAAACTTCGAAGCAGCTTGATGTTACTGAGCAACCAGAACTGTAAAAAGCGAATGGTTTAGATTGTTGATGGTCAGCGTGAAGTCTTTCTAAGGAGACGGGGGGGCATATATTAGCAACTTCTGAAAAATAAGCTCTAGTTCTGTGCTGTCAAACTGACGTCTTCTAAACGGCCATTTGCATCTGAAAATTTTCATTAATATAATTGGGGTGAGTTTTCAAAATTACAAAATGGAACATGGATCAGTAAAAGTATCTCAAACGCTTTAGCAAATGGCATTTATATATGCACAGGCCTTGGCAATTAAAACTTTGATAGACATTAGGACTTTGCAGTGAAGAGCAGTTGTACATTGCTGTTTGTCTGGAGTATGTTTTGGACTTCTCGCCCATAATTTCTGTGTCCCTTATTTCATTCCAGTCAGGTGCAGCTTTTGGCTTCCTGGGAACATGCCAGTGCAGCCCTCCCTGAGTAAAGCTTGAACTTTCTTGTCTAATAATTAACTTCTGTAAACTTCCAGATGCTTGGGGTGAGCTCCAGCTTTCTGTGTATTCGGGTAGTTTCATTTATAAGTAGAAGCTCTTTTTACTACAGAAATCTCCAGACCTGTGATGTGCTAAAGATGTAATGATTTTTTTCTTTCATCTTCACAGGAACTGATATTCAATGGCTAAAAACAGAGGTGGCAAGTGGCTGAAATGAATATGACTACTATCCTACAAGAGATTTTGATTAAAAGATCACAGCAGAAGAAGAGGACTTCACCGTTAAACTACAAAGAGAGGCTTTTTGTACTTACAAAGTCTATGCTAACATATTATGAAGGTCGAGCGGAGGTAGGAGGTGCAGATTTATACTATAGACTGGCTTTGTTCCTTTTTGCTTTGCTATACTATTGGCTTTTTTCCTAATGTATATCATACTATCAGGAGCGGCTGGGGGCAATGGCCATGGGTGTCAATGAACATGAGCTGCCATTTCTCTTTTCCCTTATATATAATGCACATTTAAAGATCTGATAACCTGTCTGGTAGTCAGTGTGAACTGGTTCTTAATCAGAGCAGTAGTACATAGCCAAGATTCCAGGAATAAGATAAAACAACTTTTTTAGATACTCCGAAGCTGATGTCTTTCTCACTACAGAGAGATGAAAGATCACCACTATCGCAATGTGGAGAAGAGGTAGAAAAACTTACAATCATAGTTGCTTGTGGCCACGTTTGCTGTGAAGGCCATTACTTTGTCTAGAAATTAACTGAATTTAAACACGAGAGAGTATAGGAGCAGTGCGTTGCAGACCAAATTCACTAGAGATGAGACCCATTAGAGCGGCTTGTCTAACCTGGTGGCTGAAATGAAGCTGGAAGCTGTTTGGTTTTGGCAGTGCTAAGTGTTCACTGCTGTTACCACTTCATGTAAATTCGGTTACATCAGAAGTCAATAGTGTGAACTAGGAAAATCCTGAGACCAGCACTTTTCAAATGAGCTCCAGACTTGGTTTCATCAAGAACACCTGGAGTGTCCCTGGAGTGCCCTGTCATAATGTTTAGTGCTGGGGGGTCAGATTTTCCGCTTAACTGAGGCTACTTTACAGATTTGTCACAATGCCGAAGGGGATTATAATGGCTGCAGTAGCTAATGGAGCACGCTCTACTCTCTGGGGAAGTCATTCAACAAATAAACTTAATGGAGGCAAGTCTGCAATCTCTTGTGTCAGCTGTCTTACCTCTGAAGAAAGAGGGTACAGGAGAGCTAAGGCTTGCTAAGCATGTTCCTCTGCCAGAGCTTGTGCTTGCAGCAAGACTGAGCTCACTTAACTATGCTCCAAGTCTTGTAGCTGCCATTCTCTGAATATAGCTTGGACACAGTTGAAGATTGAGGATGAGATTACAGAACCACAGAATGGTTGAGGTTGGAAGGGACCTCTGGAAGTCATCTGGTCCAACCCCCTGCTCAAGCAGGGCCACCTAGAGCCAGTTGCCCAAGACCATGTCTGGATGGCTTTGGAAAATCTCCAAGGATGGAGACTTCACAACCTCTCTGGGCAACCTGTGCCAGTGCTTGGTCACACTTACAGTAAAAAAAAAAAAAGATGTTTCATGATATTGAGGAGGAACCTCCTGTTTTGGTTTGTGTCCATTGAGTATTGTTCTGTCACTGGACATCATTGAGAAGACCATGACTCCATCTTCTTTATACCAACCCTTCCAACATTTATAGGCATAAGTAAGATCTTCCCTGTACTTTCTCTTCTCCGGTGTAAACAGTCCCAGCTCTCTCAGCCTTTTGCCATAGAGATGCTCCAGTCCCTTCACCTTTGTGGCCCTTTGCCAGACTTTCTTTGGGATGTTCATGTCTGTCTTGTTCTAGGAGCCCAGAACTGGACACAGGACTCCAGGTGTGACCTCATCAGTGCTGAGCAGAGGGGAAGGATCGCCTCCCTTGACCTGCTGGCAGTACTTTGTCTAACATAGACCAGGATACCATTAGCCTTTTTTGTAGCAAGGGCACATTGCTGACTCTTCTTCAACTTTGTGTCCACCAGGAGCTCCAGGTCCTTTTCTGCCAAGCTGCTTTCCAGCTGGGTGGTCCCCAACATATACTGGTGCCTGGGGTTGTTCCTCCCCACGTGCAGGACTTTGTACTTCTCCTGGTTGAGGGTCATGAGGTTCCTGTCAGCCCGTTTCTCCATCCTGTTGAGGTCCTTCTGGATGGCAGCATGACCCTCTGGTGTATCAGCCACTCCTCCCAGTTTGGTATCATTGACAAACTTGCTGAGGGTACACTCTGCCCCATCACCCAGGTCATTAAGGAAGATGTTGAACAGGACTGGACCCAGCACTGACCCCTTGGGTATGGCACAGGTTACTGGCCTCCAAATAGATTTTGTGCCACTGACCACCACCCTTCTGGTCTGGCAGTTCAACCATTTTTCAGTCCACCTTGGAATATGAATTTATATTTTTACTGACTGGGGACTTAAAATAAGTGTTTATTTTAGAATGCCTTTTTTTAAGAATACTTTTTCCCCCCAGAGAATAGATAGGTGGGGACTCAGAAGCCCTCCGAAACATGTCTTCTGTGCTTATCTTGTGCTAGCTCACATTTGGGTCAAATAGAAATTTAACAGGTTTTGCAGGTCTAGTTGCTGCCCTTTAAGAAGTTATGCTTCCAGCTTTCCCTTCCAGCTTTAACTTTCTCCTGCAGGTTAATGTTGTCTTGCTAAAATACCCTCCAGGAGCCTGAGTGGTGGATCTGTCTGAGAGGGGCTTTAAACTCTCGGCTTTATTTGCAGTGAGATGGAGCAGGGCTGCTCATAGTGCCCTCAGCTGTGGAGGCAGTGACTCCTTGAAATGTTCCAGTCTGAGATAAGGACTGTTGGGGTGAAAATAAACACTGTACTGATGCTAGCCCAGCGGTTTGCCACTGAAAGAGTGGTTCACCTCCCTCCTCCCTGTCCTAGCCTTTGCAGACCTCCCCCATCTGCTTGAATTGGTCCTGGCACTTCTCGGAATCCATGCTGCTCTGAAAAAACTTGCTAATCAGCAGAGAGATATTTGATCCGGATTTATTTTTGATGGATTAGTGTTCTGCTGGGTTAGCAAGCTGTGTTAGCTTGGTGCAGGATCTAACAAGCACCAGAGGCAGTGCCAGGTGGTGAAGGAGGACAGGATGCTCCCACTGTTGACATCAGCAGGTTGTTAAACTGGCTCAACTGTAACATAGCTTTCCAACCTCAAACCCTTTTCATTTTCACTGTTCCTCCCACTTCAGATTCTTTTTAACATTAATCAGCATTTTATTAACAATATTGTCTGAAAATGATGAGCTCTAATCTTAGAGGGGCACACTGAATATTTTTGTCAGCAATACTTGGTCTCCATTTAAAAAAACCAAAACTGTGTGACTAAGATCTTTGTGACACAGTGGAAGTTATTCCTTTGTGTCACTGGGCAATTGAAATGGAAAAAATTTGGGGGTTTTATGGTGGCTATAGACTTGTATTTACAGTAAAACAGTTACATATTCTGGCTGAAGTAATTTATGTAACAAGCAAAAAATCATTAGAGATTAAAATAATTCAGGTCCCTCTGAATAGTTGGAGGTTTATTGCTGAAATGAATGTGACTACTGTGTATGCTGGTTGAATTTAAAGTGTGACAGATGAAGGGATAGGTACGGACTGATCTCATTTCAGGCTTGGCAATATTCAAATCCCAGATGGGTAAGATAAGTGTGGAAATCCCAAGCCAGGGGATCCCGCACCCTCATTTTAATCACAGAACTGCAGTGGTATCAGTCTGCCAAGGGTGGCTGAGTTCTGCTCCTCTAGGCAAGTATATGATTCCCAGTGTGGTCATTGGCCAAACTGAAGTATTTTCTTTTTTTTTTTTTTTTCCATTTTAACTTCTATGGGAATTCAGTAGAGTGACTGCAGGAAGAACCCAGGGTTTGCGGTCGCGTGAGTAATCATACCACTTCTTCTTAAAAACAAGATTTAATTTAATCTCATTAACCGGATTAGTCAATACTCAAAGTCTAGGCAAGTTGGGATTGTAAATAAGGTGACAGAATTAGATGTTGGTTTGTCTGATGACCGAAGTGGAACATTTATGACAGCAGGAAGCAGTCAACCATAGCAAATGCTGTTCTTGTAAATGCTGCTGATTTAATTTACCCTGTTCTGTACAGCTGGTGGTGGGGGATCACTTGCTCTTTGACCAGAAACTGCACATTATGGAACTGCTCTTCTCTATTTTTCTCTGTCCTCTGTCTTGACAGAGTGCCATATACCTACTTGGAGCAATAAATGGTTATCTCATAAGCACAGCTACTAGCAACAGGGTAAAATCTTGTTTAAACTTGCTCGTAACCTATTTAAAACTTTTTATATGTGCTTTCAAGCAGTTCGGGCACCCTGTCATGGTACCAAGTGCTTACAGTGAAGCTGGAGCTGCACTGCTGCCATGAGGAGGAGAAATGTAGCTCCTGCACTTTGAAATATTGCTGGACTGTAGGTCATGGAGGAGGTGTGTAAACTATTGATGAAGCAGTAACTACAGAATCAGTAAAGAGGCTGAATTTCAAGACTGGTTTCAAACCACAGAAGACTGAGGAAGGAGAGTCCTGGTTTAGTTCACCTGTGCAAAGCTCTACAATTATGAGTAATGTCATGGGAAACTTGCTTTGTGTAGGAACCTAATAGGACTTGGCTTTGATGGCTTAACTTCTTCTGGGAATTATGCTGTTTGGAAAAAAAAAAAAATTGGGAAATGTATCACCTTAAGGTTGATTAAAAAGATGGACATTAAAAAGCTTGAAAATAAAGATACATTAGGAACTGACTTGCCTTAAGTATCACAGAGACAAATTTTCCATGTTGTCATGTTTAAGCTGGGATGGCTTCTGGTTTTGGTGTTTTTGGCATAAATTCTGTGAATTAGTAAGTGAAAGTGTTGGGGAAATGCCATTATTGCACTATTGTGCAATATTGGGCTAACAACAATTACAAAAATGTAAAAGGCTGAGTTAATGTTTTAATTTTCGTGAAGCCTTTAATGGTTTATCAGCTGTCATTGTTGGATGAGTATTTCTGTCTTTTTTTTTTTTGTCCTTAATGTTGCAGAAGTGGCTAACAGGATCTGAATGTGATGGATTTCATTTGCAACAAAGACAAAAATTTGCTGTAGTAAGAAATAACTGAAATGGCCTCCAAGCACAAATTATGAATGTATAAAAATAGGGAAGAATTAAAGTATCTTCCTATTCTGAGTACGGAGACGTACTGTAAAACTGAATATGCTACAGTCAGAAAGACTTAAGATATGTACAATGTTCTCAAATATGCGTTGTAGACTCACCAAGCCAGCTTTAAACAGACTTACGCAGGCAGCAGTAACTACAGCAGTTTGGAAGTGGGAGGTAGGCATTTTTGCACAAACTGGCCCTTGCTCTTGAGGATTCCTGCAGTATTCTTACTGGTGTCAGCTGGCATCACTGGTTGCAGTGTAACTTCTCCAGGTGGTCTGGTTGTATAGCAAAGGCACGTAGTACTCTAGTGTGAAATGTTTCATTAGGAAATCTCTCTCCAATTTTGTGTGATTTGAAAGCTCCGCATACTAATTCAGGTATGCTTCTGCTCATTTTCCTGAACTATTTTCTTCTAAGAAATAAAAAAAATGCTAATGTGTAGGAAACTAATAAGCGAAGTTAAACAATTTTGAAATAAACCTGCTTGTCTGAAAAGCAAATATTTAATGCGGTAATTAAAAAAAAAAAAAAAGCTCATTTGGAATGGTTTGTTGTATTTTTGACCAGCAAAAGTTTAGCTAAAGTTTTTGTATTACTTTTTCCAAATTGCTAATTTCATCTTGAAGGGAGTTCAGGTTTGAAACCCAAGGAGGCGTTTCTGGAAATAACTTCACATATGCATGGCCCTAGGTATGTTTGGCCAGTTTCTGTCAAAAGTGCCCTCATATCTTGCATATTTGACTTAAAATGCACTGGAGTTTATTTTCAAAGGTGTGGAGCATTCACATTTTCAGCTGACTGTTTGGAAAATCAAACCTTAGTGTTTATCTAGGAGTCTGCCGTATCACTGCAACTGGAAATACTTCAGTAAGTATCAGCTGAACAGTTGCGATGGAAAAGAATACTCGCTTTACAGTTCTACCAGTATGCCTGGTGGCTGGTGTCCCATAGTGCAAGTGCCCCACATAATCCTTTGCAGAGCGGTTTAGCTGCTGCAAAGAACAGCATCTTTTATTCCTCTTGTGTTGGCCAACAGGACAGACCACATAGAAGTATCATTCAAGCTACTGCGTCCACCAGAGTGGTCCACCAAGTACTCTTGATTTATTCTCTTTCTCCCTGTGTGGCAATAAGTTTTATTGTTGTGAATTCTTTTGGAGACATCTTTTCACCATTTATTAAGAAGCGGGAGAAGACGTGAGGGTAGATTATTGGCCCTAACTGGAGCAGGCGTTACAGAATAGCCGTGGTAGAAGGTAACACGTACTTCATGCGGACAGAGCATCTCACTTGAACTAAAAGTGCCACCAGACTGGAGGTTTTTGCCTAGCTGGCATTTTTAGCAAGGGAAATTCTTTGAGATGAGAGAAAGATAAAAACCGTAGGTGTTAAAGTACTTCTCGTCACTGGAGTAGTTGAAAGGAGCTGGTTTGCGCAAGTGAGATATCCTGATGGTTTGTTGGTTTGAAAAATTTCACGTTGATGTTTCTCATGAGTGTGGTGCTTCCACAAAGCTGGTGCAGATCCGGTCATGAGTTTATAAATCATTATCAATGTGTGGACTATTAGTATTCTCATATCTATTGGAGTTATGGAATGTTCCCTTTCACCTTTCGTGAAATTTCTCTCTCAGCTTGCCTAGCAGTGACGCTTTTTAGTTTGAAAGTGTGCTGATGTGTGTGGTTTGCTTACTGTCCTCCCACACACGGTGCAGCATGCTCGCAATAACCTTTCCAGCCCACGGAAACTTGCACTGACCTTGAGTGTGAGTTTATGAATGTGAAATCACTTTAAGCTTCAGCATCTTCATTGTTTGCTGTAAGACTGACGCTTTACAGCAATAAAGGCAAAATCCAATATAAATTATTTTCAAAAGATAGAGGCTAAATCCCGGTCCCCGTAGTTACCCTGTGCGTGTTTGGGTGAATGGGGGGGTCTGGTGTTAGAGGGAAGACAAAATGGGGGAGAGTCTGTGCTGCAATACCTGTTAGCTCTGGAGGGGGCTGCACAGAGGATATTAGGTGAGTGCTGTGCCTACCCCATTTATTAGCATGCAGAAACCATTTGCTTCCATAGAGAAAGCAAATAATAGCCCCAGAGGGAAAATGTTTAAGAGTCTTATTTAGAAGGATACTTCTGTGGAGGCGAGTAGAAGGTGGCTTTCTGATGAGCTGCTCTTGGGAGGTTGCAGGGAGCTCTTGTCGTCACTGCCAGTAGTGGTATTTGCCATCAGGATCAGACTTGTGTGAAAACTCTCTTGCATAAGCAGAAGAACTCTTACGACTAACAAAAACCAACCAGGATATAAATGCAAAAAGCAGATTAAAAACTTGACCATTCTTGGTGGCTGCTAATTTTGAAATTCTCTTCCTAAGGAAAAAAAGGTTGTTCTGCAAGAATTGTATTTGGCTCTTGTAATTTGAATAGAGAGGAGACAGAAGCTACTGAAATTACCGTGATATTTTAAGGAAGGAAAAATAGCTTTAAAAGCGCTGGGGCCCCCTCTAAAACTGCAAGTTTCAGGGTAAAAATGTGTAGCTTCATTGCAACACTAATCTTGTGCAAATACTTCCTTTGAAGCATAACATAGTTCTAAAAAGCTATGCTAGCTACTTTTCTTTTTTTAACAGAAGAATGTGTAAGAATTGTACTGTTGTTTATTGCTATAGTGGTTATCCTTTATTTTTAACCTAATTACCCTGATTTACATAGTTTGCTGAGTCATTGTATAGGCAATTTAATTCTTTATATACATGAAAGCACAATTCAGTATTAAAATGCTTCTTACCACTTCACTGATTACTCTTGGTTTTTAACGTAAGATAAATAACTTCTGAAATGAGTAGATTGGCAGAGCCATTTTTGTTCCAAGTCATCGGTAGTAATGATAGAGCTTTCTTAAAATACTTGCAAGTTTGCACAATAACTTTATTCCACTGGAACAGGACTCAGTTGGCTGCTGTTTCCCCTTTAGGAAACAGAAGTGGATATACGCTTCCACACGAATTGTACAAAAGTCCTTAGCTGTCCTTACTAGGAACATACCTTCACAACTGTCTCTAAGAGATGTTGTGGCTTTGGATCAGTTCAACTCTTACTGCTTAGCAATTTTTAATGGAATTAAATACATGGCCGGAAAAAGAATGTATCAGTTTTGAAAGTGCAGTCAGGATAGATTGTTTAAAATACACACACATGCTTTTATATATATATTTTACAGATAGAAAATTAAAGATGTAATAATTAACTTGTAACAGTGATTTTTCAGCATAAATGATATTGCTGAGCAAGTACAATGATGTTTTTAC
This sequence comes from Phaethon lepturus, assembly GCF_000687285.1. Taxonomy (NCBI): domain Eukaryota; kingdom Metazoa; phylum Chordata; class Aves; order Phaethontiformes; family Phaethontidae; genus Phaethon; species Phaethon lepturus. Next base: position 26,904 of record NW_010548894.1, read on the forward strand.
GAGTTATCCCACCCAGAATGATGCCCGTCACATCCATCTGGATAGAGAATATTGTGTTTGTACCTGTTACGGAAAACTAAAAAGTAAAAATATATGATGGAATAGAGGGCTTTTCAAACTTCTTTAAGATCTATATTTAAATGTTAACTCTTAATATGCGTAGACACCTTTTTCTGATTGTATATCTCCATAACGATTACAACCACTGCATCTACAGATTAACAGCATTAGGAAAATAGTTAATTTTAACTTCTGTTCTATGTAACTAGGTGCGAAGAAATCAAGACAGAGAATTAATTTTTTAAAATAGTTTTTTGCTCTTAGGCAGAACTACTGTATTGATGATGATCCGGAAGACCCCAAATATTGGCTGAAAACCCAAGAGAAGACAGATAACAGTAGGGACAGATGGGGGAATTTTAAGCAGGTACAAGTGGAAGCTGTTCAAATCAGAAATAAGTTAAAGCCATTCATGTGAAAATGAATGGAGGCAGCTTAACAGATGCATGGGAATGCTCACTTGAAAAGAGCAAGTCATAAAGAAAATTAAGTTGTAAAAGAAGTTGGTTATGTTGCAATAACGATTCCCTGTTCTTTATAACATCTACCAAAATGAAAGCGTGATATAATTACTGTAGATCCTTGTTTTATTTTTCTAGAAGAATTCTGGTGTTTGAGGTGAACAAATTAGACATAGTTGAAGTTGAAAAGCCTAGGCTGTGGTTGTTGAGACACTGACAAGGCATGGATGAGAATATTTACCTTATGACTAGACAGGAGAGGATGAATCTTAAAGGTGCTAAGAAGGAAGAGCTGGAAGATAAATGAGATTCTGGAAGGCTACAGAAGGCCTAGTTTTAAAGGAGTGCAGAGGAGAGGCTGAGAAACTGTAAGCTATGAAGGTAATTTCCAGAAAAGTGCTAGGAAAAACAGGATGGTTGAAAGTACCTGAACGACACCAGAATGGCACATCAGCCAATAAAGATTTGACAAGAACCAAAAAAAAACCCCAAACCTGAGACTTACCTATATTCTTTCTGCCATGGGGTAACAAGTCTCGTGGGTAGCAAAAAAGCAGCGGATACCCCGTGTGTTCATTTCAGTAAGGATTTTTTGACATTGCTGTGTGAGACGTTTTCAGATGTCAGCATTATAAATGACCTGTATAAACCTCCTGTAAATCTGATTGCAGAACACATGGGAAACTGGTACGGTGTTCAGCAGTTATTGGTGGCTTGTCTTCAGATTGAAAGGGTTGTCCTGTCTTGCATGTCAGTATTTTCACTAGTGAGGTTGTTGCTGAAACGCTTGCTGAAATAGCAGCTTGTTGAGTTGTCAGGTGACATAAAACTTGAAGGAGCTGCAAGTATTTTGGAAAACAAGTCTAGAAGTCAAAGTGGTATGTTGGGATTAGGTGTGTGATGGGTTTGGTTTGTTGGTTTGTTTTTTTTGTATTGTGCAGAATGTGATTCAGTGTGGACAAGTGCAAAAGGTAAAAGTTTAGGCAGGAACGCTGAAGCGTTCAAATACAGAATGGGATTAAGTAGCTAAGTGCCAGGCTGTCCCCAGCAGGACCTGGGTGACAGGATAGTGAATTATAAATTGGATATGCATCAATGATACCTTGTTGCTGGGAAAAGGGCAAATGTTACATTAGGATGGAAAAAAATGGGAATTGAATCCTTACAATCTGATGATAAGGCATCAGCTGCAGTGCTGCCTCTGGCTTGGGGCAGTAAGTTTCAAGGAAGTTTTGGACTTGTCTGTGAGATTCGGGACAGGAACAACAGGAAGGATGAGGGTCCCAAAAACCCAGACTGTGATGAAGGCTTGGTGGAGCAGCAAGTGCTTAAAGTGGAGAGATGGACTGGCGATGGACAGGAATCTTCAAAGACACACACACACATAAAAAAAAAGCCTCAGCTCTGTTGTTGTGACTTCATCATCTGAACCTTGAAAGAATAGGTAAAGCAGCTGGAACCTTGGCTAGGTGACCTCCTGGGTCCTGTCCTGTCTGGTCGCTCACCTGTGATGCACGTGGACTTGGGCTCTCTGCCCATCTTGGCTCACGTTGCCTGAGTGTAGTGTTCAGACAGCATGAAGGCTGTGTTAGAGGGGTGGCTGAATGAAAGGTGTCACTCGTGCTACGGACAGAGCGATGGCCCTGAGAGGGGAGAGGACAGGGCAGAAATGCTGCAGCTGGGCTGGGCAGACTCACAACTCCGTGAGGACTTCACAGAAAACTGGGAAGAGAAGATTTGTCTGAAAGAACCTGAAGCTATGTGCTAGTTATTTTGAAAGCTGGAAGGTTGTAGGTGATTGAGGGTGTGATATGGATGGAGGCCTGGCTGATTTATTTTGTGTCTTTTATTTATATTGTTGCCTCTCAATTGCAGGAGAAGAGTAAATTACAGATAATGTGTTGTAGTGATGGTTAGGAAGTAGCATCATGGAGTTGCTACTATGGAGAATTAGTCTTTTTGTGCTTTTTGGTCTTTCCAGTGCTGGTGACTGACATCTGCTGAGCAGCCAGGCAGCTCATTTCCTATTTTGCAGGACAGGATTTAAGACTTTCTCCTTCTCAGTTATGTTTGTATTTTTCCCCTTGAAATTCTTCCCAAGAGTCAGATCTTGGATCAGGTCAGACTAGATCAGAATAATAATCACCTCTTGCTCTTCGTCTCAATTCTAGCCATTTTGGAAAGGTGAACAGAAATGCTTGACACTTGCTTTTCTTAGATTAATAAAAAAATTGATTGAAAGGAAGCAGGGCATTCTTCAACATATTTGACACACTGGAAAATAAGGGCATGGAAAATGTGGCCATCTAACACCTAGCTACAGTAATTATGTTTGCATAATCAGTAATTGCTTGGGTGAAAATACCTCCCAAGGGGAACTGCAGCAGTATCCAGTGCTTCTTATTGCCAAATGGCAATGCTATTCAAACAAAAAAGCCAAAACCAAAAACCCAAAAATACCCTTACATTTGGCTCTGGAGCATATTCTACCAGAGAAGTACTCTACAGGGAATGTTGGGTTAGTCAGGCTTTTCTGAGGTTTTATGAAGTTGGAGAGCAGCTCCATGAAAGATGTCAGCAAAGCTGAGACCTCCTATACTTGTGAGAACACAAGTTCTGTGGGTCACATGCTGATGACCTCGGGATTTCCGACATGGGGATAAGCATGGGAGAAAGAAATAGTATGAACAACAAAGAGACAGGCAGCATGGGCAAGACAAAAATCTAGCTATTTCTTGACAGCTGGGCTGACTTCTGAGTTTTTACTGATTTTTTTTTTTTTCTTCAAATGGAATGTTCTTTGTATTGTTTAATCCCCCCAATGCCACTTCTCTGAGGGTAAGCAGCACAATATCTTCATCAGCAAAGAGGAAATACAGTGAATATCTAATAGTGCGAATATGGGCTGCTTAAGCTGTAAAGCTACTATGCTCAGCAGAGGAGTAATTCCAAGGGTACAGAGGATGAGCTGTTTGATTGTATACTTGTCTAACACTTAGGTATTTCTTGTCTTCCTGTATTCAAAGGTTTCTTTTAAAAGGGATTGTGTAATTATATATTTGTTTCATATTAGGCAATATAGGTCTAGTGTTATAACTTCCTGATATTACTGATACTACTATGCTAAATAATAGGAATAGCTTATTCTTTTTGCATTGCATGTGAACAAGACATATTGCCTGGACTGGCCATCCTCATTGTGAACAAGGAGCAGGGCTTCTAAAATTGTAAATTCAAGTTTTTGAAGTATAGGCAAGTATGAAATACATACAGCATTTTGAGAAGCTTTGTATAGTAGTTTCTGTAAACTCACTTCCCTTTTGTTATTTTCAGCAAGCAGATACATTTTGAAAAACAACAACAAACAACCTTTAGTGTGACTTTGAGGCATGTATTTTTATTTATTTGTTGTAGTATTTTTATACTTTTATTAATGTTCTAACCATGTTTCCTTCTATAGGCTTCCCTCTAGAGGCATATGTCTATCTTCAGAAAAGGGATGGACCAACCTTGATAGGTCCCTTGCGTTCACTGGTCTGTGGATTTTTTTTTTTTAATTCCTCCCTGCCCCCACCCCCCCCAAATCCTCTGTGAATACTTGTGTCCAATTCAGTCAGGATGCATAAATGTGCTGGTGAAATACTACTGTTTCTACAGTGAATATAACCTTTTTCTTCTATGTTAGACATCTTCCACCTCCAAAAACCACTGTGAAAATTGTCCTCCTATACCTCCTATGGTTTGACATCGCACAATTAGCCGTTGTACTAATCTTGTCTCTTTGCAGCAGAGATCACTTGTTGGAAAGAG
>NW_010548894.1:31265-33819 GCF_000687285.1 Phaethon lepturus
GAGTGCTTGTGGGTGGATTTCTCACAGCTGGCTCATGCCTGCACCTCTACTTCCCAACTACTTTGGATTCCCAGCCATTTGGATTGCAGAGTAAATGCAACACAGCGATGGTCTGCAAGATGTCCCATTATAAAGGGAAATCATTTAAGTAGGGAGGGGAGAGAAATTGCAGTGGTCTTGTTAGCATTTTTCTTGAGTCATTCTTTCTTGCTCCCATGGCCCTTGGCTTAATAGTGAGAAATGCTGAGCTAAAACACAGCTGCACACCTGACAACTTGAAGCCTGCTGGCCATTAATAGCTGTTTCTGATGCAATCGGAAACATGTCTGGAGCAGTAGACTTGTATTTAATTTCACATATATAAGTGGTTTTTTTTAAGCTGCGAAGCATGTAAAAATAGAAGAATCTTCTCTGGCATTAGGTTTAATTTGCTGGATTGAGTTGTAAGGCAGGTCAGCTTTGAGTTGGCTTAATTTAGCATGTCACGGTGAAGCAAACTGAGCCAGCTTAGATCATGAACATGTATAAAGGGACGATTACTAGAATGATGTGCTGTGTATCGGGAAGTTTACTTTATTTTTTTCTCCAAAAATGTTAGTTGATCATCTTGTTGGATTCCTGTCCTTTGTCCTCCTTGGCAGATGAGTGCTCCTTTCAAGTGAGCACTCACTGAATGCCAGAATTGGCATGAAAACCTCTGAGTCTTGGAGGAGAGGCAGGTTTAGAGAAAGTAATGAAGCCTGTTCCTCCAAGGAATTTCTGTCATTCTGGCTAAAAAACCCAATGCATATCACCCCTCTCTGTCCCCTGAGTTAACCAGCAGATGGGATCCAAGCAATACGAGTACCGCACTGGACACAGAAAGCTGGGCAGATATGTTAAAGAAGAAACGCTTGCCGCTTCTGTATGTTGTTGTACAGGAGAAAAGAGCTGGAGAGGTGTCTTCAATGCAGCTGTGTGGAGTGCTGAATTCTGTGCTTCATGAAAAAACACCTCTTGTTTGGATCCTTCTGCCCTGCATTGGCTGATCTGGTGGCCCTGAAGCTGCCAGGCCTGCCGCGCAGCGACAAGGAGAGGGAGAAGCAATACTTGCTGCTGCGCCGAGTGTTGTAGAATTCAGTAACTCATTTTTCGGCATGGATGTATGTTTTACTTTGAGCAGTCAAAGTTCAGGAACAGGGATGCTGTAAAATAAGCAGAAGACTTGAAATGTTTGTTTTTTTTTTTAATCAAAAATCCAAGGTTGCATACTTGGTGCAAACTATTCTTCAGCATGACATGATACAGCTTTGTAGTACAGCTGTTTATGATTTGACTTTTTTTAATCTGTCATTAAAATGCCTAATCCTTCCCCCCAGTTTTTAAAAGTGCCTTATTTGGGCTTCTTTGGGTTGTTGGTTTTTCTGATGTTAAATAACAGTTACAGCTTTATCTGAACTTAGTTCCTGTCATTCTTCCTGATGCTGACCGTGACATGCATGAATTCTTCATGCACGTTTTCTCTGCCTGCTTTCTGTCTGCTTTCTTCATAACAATATACATAAGAGACAAAGTACTAAATGTGTTTTAAATGCTGACAAAACTTCCATGTTTTCCATGGCCAGCAACAATTGTGTTTCTAGGGTGGTGGAATCGTGACAGCTGTATTTGAAGTTGCTCTCCGCTTCTGTTTATAAGACTGTGTTTTCAGTTGCTTATGGTTGTGGCGGACTTGTGCTATTTGGGCTGAAATTTCCATCCTCAGCAGAGAAGAGGGCAGCTGAGTAAGGATTAGAGTATCTCAAATAGTTCAGTAATTAGTAATTATTTCCACATTGTGTGAACAGTGTCTGTCTTTCATAAGCTGCACTGTAGACTAGATGTGGTGGATGTGCTTGGCAAATCAAAATTTTTGATGTGGATTAATTCAGGACCAGCCATGAGCTGCTCCCGCTTTTGTTTTGTTCTGGATTCCAGTAGAAACTTCCTCTGCTATTAGAGAGTTAGCTCTCCCAAAAGTGAGAGGTAGCCCTATAGTCTCTGTAGATTCATCATCACTTTGCTTTCAGAAAGTGTATTGTTCATGTGTTTCCTTCTGCCACATGTGCTGGGCTTTCATTTTTAGCCTCTTCTGCTTCAGGTAAAGGAAAATCGTTTTGAACAGTTCCTTCAGAAACAGCCATCTTAAATAGGTCGTCTTGTGTGCAGACTTCACTGTCATTCCCTACTGCTTTGACATGTAGACTAAAGCCCAGTACACACCACCTCCAAGTATGGGCTGTTCTTCCAAGGAGCCTCCTCTCCGGAGTGTTGAACTACACTGTATTTCCATGCATTGTTACTTTGGGCAGCACCTGCTGAGCACTGCGGGCATTCCTTTCCTTCTTTAAAATCTTTGTAATGATCAATTTAGGTGAGCCAAATCTTCTTGGATGTCTGTGCTTTTGACCTTGCATCTTCAGGGCTTCTGCTAGCCTTGGTCAGCGAAGTTCCCCCAACACAGACCCCAGCTTGGCCCGGGGATGGGTTTCACCCTTATCTTCTGCTTCCTGCCTCAGCAGGCACTTGTGTTCCT
>NW_010548894.1:33850-53953 GCF_000687285.1 Phaethon lepturus
CTTGAGCAGCGTCCCAGTTTCTCTGGAAATTTGCTGAAATACGGCAGTAGCCACAAAATGGAAGGAGCACTTCAGCAGCAGAGTGAGGGAGCAGATGATACGATGCATTGGCACCTATTTTCCTCATGGATTTTAATCATAACTTAAAATTAGCAAGGGGGAAGCCTTCCTTCATCTGTACCGAAGTTGTGTTTTTTTTTTTTTTTTGCAAAGAAGAGTAGATTAAACCCATGACTACAACTGAAATACAGAAATATTTATATAGAAATAAGTGGTACTTTTTACTAAGCAATTGCACTGTACTTTGCACTTTCACCAGTGTAGGTCTTTACACCCTCTCTCTCATTTTTCAAATGACTTCTGCAGTTAAAGCAACATCAGTATCATAAATGGAAAAGAAAGCAAGAAGTCTCTGCCGGAAAAAAAAAGAGAATTAAATAAATTGTTATATTTGACATATTTTTTTTTTTCTTGTAGAAAAAGTACAGAAAGGGATCTGTGGATATTTCAAGGATTAAATGTGTAGAAGTTGTAAAAAGTGATGGTATTATTCCCTGTCAAAATAAATATCCATTTCAGGTATGTTCCTTTTATATAAAACATAAATTGTCATGTTCTTTTCAACAGTGCCAAGCCATTTGTATGTAACTTGCTTGAAATTATTGTCATTTCTCTGGCTCTCTGGGGCTGTGTCAGAGGTGGTTCAGGTTCAGTGATTAAAAACTGTCCCCAGCAAGCTCTTCTCCCCCTGCAGTCCCTTCCTTTTGGGAGTTGTACCTCATATATTTGGTCTCTTTCTTTTCCCCACCTTCTCTGCTTGCGTTTTGCCTGGAAAGTGCCTTGTCCTGGTCTTCCCCCAAAATGGGTTAACTGGCAGCCCATTTTCCCTGTCTTCATTCTTTCACGTTCAATTTTATTACCATTACATTATGCAAGAAAATAAAGATAAATTGTTGCATTTTCTTCCATTGTGAACTGAATGGAAATAAACATGGAGTGCTTAGAGGGGAAGAAGAAATGTTGAGATATGGCGGTTTGGATGCTTACGATAGAGGCAACTGTTGGAGTGATGGTGAAGCCCACTGCCTCAGGGGGACTCTGGCCCCTTTCTCCCAGGGCAATACTTGCTTTCCACCAACACAAGCAGTGAAGAAAAAGTCAGGAATCACCCCAGAGCAGTACAGAACCACAAGGAGTTATGAAATGGCTGGGAACAAAGGATGTCTGATTATGAAATAGGTTTAGCAGTTAAATGGAACTGTTTCTAGAAGACACATGGTGAAGAATGAACAAAGCAAAGTGTGAAGGAAATGTTTGAAGGAATGCTTTCAAGATAATATACCATTACAAAATCCTTCCGTATTCTGCTGAAAGCACCATGTGTGAATAGTAAACCTGAAAAACCTTCTCCCAGTTTCTGCATTTTTGTGGCTGAGGGCACTAGTATTGCCAAATGTAACAGTCATTTGTCTTGTTCTTTTTCCTGAGGAATAAATAAATGAATATTACCAGGTGAATATCTGTATTTATCCCCTCTTCCAGGTTGTATATGATGCCAATACACTTTATATTTTTGCACCGAGTGCACAAAGCCGGGATCAGTGGGTGAGGAATCTGAAAGAAGGTAATGGAAATTGCTCCTACTTAACACCTGACATGATTAGATACCTTTACTTGAGCTGTCTGGCTGGGGTGGAGTTACCTTGGTGCTGTGTTTTGCATTTGTGGCCAAAACAGTGTTGAAAACGCACCAGCCCGGTAGCTGTTGCTGAGCGGTGCTGGCGCAGCGGGGAGGCTTTGCCTTTTTCCCCACTCCGTTCCCTCAGCGAGGAGGCTGGGGGAGCTGGGACAGCTGGCCTGGCCAAAGGCATATTCCAGGCCGTATAACGCCGTGCTTGGCAATAGAAACTGAGGTAGAGGAAGATGGGGATTGGAGATTTTTGGCTTCCGTATTGGCCATTGCTGAGAGACTGGCCTGGCATTGGTCTGCTTTGGTGGGAGATAGGGAGCGATTGCCTTTAAATCACTCTGTGGTTTCTTTGTTTGTTTTTTCTTCTTTCTTTTGGTTATTAAACTCTCTTTATCTCAAGCCACAAGTTTTCCCCTCTTGCTCTTTCTGTTCTCTCCCCTGTCCTGAGTCGGGGGGGTGGGTTGAGCGGCTGTGTGGGTGTTTCCTGCTGGCTGGCGTCAACCCACAACAAGATAGAAGAATAAAATGGTAGAGCTTCTGTTGCATATACCCACAGATTTTTATTTTTATTGGGCCAGCTCATTGTTTGCATACATGTAGCTAGACAATATTGTGGGACTTAAACGGATGTAAAATGACAGGAGCCATCTACCCTGAGATGCGATCTGATTAAGGCTGTCATAGTCAGTAAAGATCTTCTTCCCCCAAAAAACCTCTTAATACTTTCTGCCACCATCAAATGCTCACATTACTTGCAGATGCTCTGTAAAGTAATAAGAAATAATTCCTGGGCTAAGGACCAACAGGGCAATAACTAACCTCTGAAACTCAGCAAGCCCATAAGAGGGGGGTAAGGAGCCTTTCAGACCAAACGCAGGTGTTGTGCCATGGCATAAAGACAAATGTCAGCTGTCTTTCCTTCCACAACACTAATTGTACTATCCTAAAAATGTCCTCTACAAATCATTGTATTACCCCTTGTAAACTTGCAAGAAGGTCCCTAAGAGAAGCAATGCTGAAGTAAGGAAAAAAATTAAGATTATGCTTCATGTCAAAGATACTGTAATATTTATTAAATATGTCCCTCTTCCAGATTTTTAAATCTTTCCATATATGCTCTTTCTTGTAGAAATAAAGAACAACAGCAATATAATGGTAAAATATCATCCTAAATTTTGGACAGAGGGAATTTATCAGTGTTGCAGACAGACAGAAAAATTAGCGCCTGGATGTGAAAAATATAATCTTTTTGAAAACAGTAAGTACGTATGTTTTCATAGGAAGTTGTTTTGGCATGTGCTTTTTTCTATGATCCTGTCATCACACCTGAGTGCCCTAGACATCAGGCAAATTTATAAAGCAGAGTGAATCATTGATACTGTGCCTAAAGTAAATCAAAACGTTTGTTTAATTCCCAAGCATTTTGTTAAAAATATAAAAGCCAGTAAATTGTCCTCTGAAAAATGTTTAGAAACAGCTGAAAGGAATCACTGAGGCTGCTGAATTTATTTTTCACTTGGCTTGTTTTTCCCATCTGAAACTTATTTGACCAAGTGTTAACCTCACACTGAGGATAAAACCTGATGGTGAAAAAGATTCAGCTAGAAATCCTTGCCAGCTCTTCAGTTTTAAGTAAATAACTTCTACGTACCCTTGTAAAAGAATAACGACTGTGTTGCATTCGGTATTACCACACCAGTGTAAAAATGATACAAGAGGGCTTAATGTATTTGCAGACATGGGACTGAATTTTCTTAGAGGTTTGTAAACATCCCTATGCTGAACCTGGATGAACCGTGCCTTCCGTAGGCACGTGCATCTTCCAGCGTCCAAATCCCAGGTTCCGCTTGTTCAGCAGCGGATGCTGTAGCATGCAGAGATGTGCAAGTGTGACCCTCACTGAAATACCGCTCTACATACAGATACAGTAATTTAGTCCTTGATTTAAGGAAAAATTCCATAGTAGGAAAAGAAATTGAGCCATTGCTTACCTCCCGGTGAAATCAGCAGTGCCCGATGGTTTCCTACATCTCAGGGCCTTAAATGGGAACATTAAGGACCTGTGGATTTAATTGCATTAAAAGACTTGAAGAATAAACAGTGGCTTGTGGTCAGCCTTGTTCGTCAGGAAGATTTAAAACCTGACATATAGCTCAGCCTTTTAAGTGGGGCAAAAAGCAGCATGGGAGAAAAAAGTATTCTTGGAACTCAGAGAAGTAATAAAAAATTACATACAACATTTATGCCTTTAGTGAAGCAAGAGTCAGGGGGAGTATTATTTTTTTTTTTTTAGAAGAGCAGATGTTGATAGGAACACTTTTAGTTATCATGGTGACAGGAACACTGCTTCCTTTTTATACAACTGTTTTTATCTCTCTTTTTTTTTTCCCCATATATTTCTGCATCTGAGAACTGGTTCCAGGATTTCTGCATGGCATGCTCAGGTGTGGCACAGATATTGCCAAATCCTGTGGTGAATGTAGCCTGCCACCTGATTTAGGATTTTTTTTGCAAGAATATTTAGTCAGTGTTTTCCTAATGCCTAACTGGAGCTGTCTATTCTTTCTGACTTACTAAACTATCCGGAAGGCTCATTAAGATATTAAAACCTTATCTGAAATGTAAACCTTTTATTCAGTTTTTAAATTTCTAGCTAAATGGATAGACACAGATCCTTTCCTATGCTCTGCTTCTAGGTGTAATGAGATTGCCGTCTCCAGTGCCAGAAAAAAGTGCGGTAGGTAGAGTCTTCAAAATATTGAATAGGTAATCGCTGGGTTTTGAGATGGTGTTTAGATTTCCTGTGATTCTTTCCCCATCCTGCAGCAAAGGTCTCTTTCTGTAGATGTCAGTGGGCATCGCGCTCTGTCTCAAGCCCAGGCTGGAGAAAATCCCATTGAAATTTAGGGTCACCTCTTAGCTGTCCCTGTGCTGTGGGTGGGAGAGGCGACCGCTGGTTGAAAAGCCAAGGCCAGCTAGTGCTGCCCTTTCGCCGGCAGCTGCGGCGTGAGCCGGCCCCATGGGGACCACCCGCGTCGATCATCCTCCACCTGCCCCAGTGGCCTCGCCGGGCCACCAGCAGCTCCTGGGGCAACCCAGAACTAGCCCAGCTTTTGCCTCCGGGATGCTCAGCTGGTTTGCACTGGTGTCGGAGTCAGGACGGAGGGGAGCGGGGTGAACTGATAACGTTGGGTTGTTTTCAGCGAAGGCCTCCGCCACCAGCTCCTCCAGTTGAAGAAAATGGCAACGAAGAGGAGGAGATAGTGGTAGCAATGTATGACTTCGAGCCTACAGAACATCATGATTTAAGATTAGAGAAAGGTGAAGAATATACGGTGATTGAGAAGAATGACATTCACTGGTGGAAAGCGAGAGACAAATATGGGTAAACACAAGTTCCTCCTTTTTTGTTATAAAGTTCGTAAGTCTGTTTCCCTGTTGTAGCAGTTCAGATTTACTGTGTATCAACAAATAACCGTATTAGACCCCGCTTTGGACCCCAGCCTTGAAATCTCATCTGTATCTTTCCCCTCCGCCCCCCAGAAACCAATTTTTAGAAGTGCAGTTCTTAATGGCTAGTGGGCCCTGAGTGCAATGACTGTTGCAGCACTGGAAGCTTTTCCAGTTGTGGTTTCTGTCAGGCTTTATGGTTTCCCAATTAACGCAGCAGCCAGCCTGCACAGCCTGGCCAGGCTGGCGCAGTACGCCCGCTTCCCTGGGGAACGGCTCATTAGGGAGCAATATGGCTAACGCTCAACTCGGCAGGCTCCGACTCCCAGACTTGAATAATCGTCGTGTTATTTAATAGCTGGATCATTAGGGCCACTCTTTGAATGAGCTGAGAGTTGCAGTGCGATGCCTTAATGACTACAGCTTTACATTCCCTAAATTAAAATTTTTCCCTGTGGTTTTAAAGGTGAAGGTTTCCATACTTCAGTATTTATCGGGTCCCTGGAGCAATGTCAGGAGTAATTGCGAGTTATTGGGCATGGCAGGCTCCAGACGTATTTCCAGTGACTGGCTGGGACCTGTGAGCACAGAAGTGACAGAGCAGTAGGGAGTCACTCTTCTTCACCCCTTCTGCTGGTTTTCTTGGACACTTCTGCTCGTGTCACTTCTCTGAGGCGCACTGAAAGTTAATACAGAGATGCTGATGGGGAAAATCAGTTTCTGTATAATCAGCAGTAGAGTGGGTGGGTCAGTAATAAATAAATTACAGCGAGGGACCTCTGGTAATCAGTAGAATGAAACACCGTCTTCTAGGCATGCAATTTTAAATGTTTTCACTCATATTACATATTTTTTTAGAAAACAAGGTTATATTCCAAGCAACTACGTAACAGGAAAGAAGTCCAACAACCTCGATCAATATGAGTAAGTGAATATTTGAATTAAAATCTGGAAGATCATAAAATGAAACCAATGCTTTAAGAATGACAATGTATTTTTAAAGTTTTGAAAGCAATTATTTACATATGGTAGCAATTATCTCAGAGATGAAACTTAAATATTTGAAACAGGCATATGTTCTGATTCTCCTCATTGATTTTGCTGTGATTTATAATGTAGAGTCAGGTCAGTGAGATGGCCATCAGGCATGTAGTTTTTAGGCTGTCGCTATTAAAGCAAAAAAAACCCCTCCTTCCAATTCTCTGCTAGACAAAGGGAAACTTTAAAGGAAATTTACCCATTATAAATGTACTGAATGTTTTTTTCAATATTAAAGTGACATGTCTATCCAAAGTGTGAGCCAGTAAGATAATAGAGTAGAAAACAGTGGAAATCAGAGTAAACATAACAGATCTGAGATTTTGGAAGGCAGCTTTAATTTTCAAGAAAAGATGTCACTCTGTGCACTTTAAGCCTCAGTGTATGCGTATAACTTAACAGCTATAAAAGTATAGCTTTTTTAAAAAAAAGCTTCTGCCAGTTGATGTTTAATTATGGAGTACTTACTGAAGAACACCATGATAAAATTTAACACTGTAATCTCCAAGCCTGTTGTTCTTGATATTCAAATTTCAGTACAGCATCAACTGTCGCGCCTGAGAGCTTAAGACGTATTTCATGACTTTTAGGCAAAACGGAGCGGTAGGTACGTACGCTAACGTGTACTACCATGTGAGTAGCTCCAGAACTCTACTCTCAGCCACGTATGGCTCCTACGGCTGTGTTTTGACAGAAGGTAGAATGTAGTCTGGGGATTTTGCCCTCAGCTTTGCCTGAGGGACTTGTTCTTTGTTGCTTTCACATCTTAGAGGCCAAGATGCTAAGAGCCCTGCCCCGCTCTGGGCCGGGCCACGGGGCTGGCAGAAAGGGAAGGAAGGAACCGGGCTGCCTTATCGGGTCCAGCCACTCTGTGCCTTACCACCTCGGGACCGTAATTCTGAGTCACTGCGCAGCCCAGGGAGCGTTGCTCCAGGTCATCTGCCAAGGGCGAGAAACCACCATCTCCGGAACAGCGGAACTTGATTAGGGGCTGCTGTGCCCCTTCCCTCACTTCCCTGCTCGGCTGCCACCGCGACGGCATGGCTCAAAACGATTGTACCGCGCCGTTTGCGAGCTGCGCGTTTTTCCTCTTTGTACTGTTGGCTGCAGGTGGCTGAAATGTCGGTGCTTCTGTGGCTGCGTTAACCTGCCTGTGCAGCGCAGAGCTTGGGGAGGTGCAACCGTGACGTTTAATTCACTTTCGACCTCCCCTTTCGTAGGTGGGTCCTCCCCGGAGAACCAGAACCATGGAGTTAGCAGATGAAATGCCCGTCTAGCAGCCAGCGCTGCGGGTGGCTCGACCGGCCTGCGGGCAGCTGCTTCTCCGGGGCTGCCAGCCTGCCCTCGGGCTGCTGTTCAGGGCCGCTACCGCCAGCGGCCCGCGCGGGCTCAAGAAGCGCTTCTGCTGCAAAATTAGTTCAATTACCCGAACGTCATCGGCTTCTGTGGGGTCTCGCTGGATTTGTTTCGGGGAGTTTTTGTGGGATAACTGCACAGTGTCATAGAGGCTGATTTTTGTAGGTTAACGAAGGTTCAGTTCTTGACTTTCGCTTATGCTAAATGTATTGGATCCGTAGCTTTGTAATGCTTCGTAAGCGTTTTATGTAAATCGCGCACCTCGGAGGAGTTTTGGTTACTGATGTTGTGTTGCAGGTGGTACAGCAGAAACCTGAACAGAAGCAAGGCAGAGCAGCTCCTCAGGAACGAGGTGAGCGCAGCACCTCGTGCTGGTTTTGGCGTGCGCAAGTCACAGAACGAGTGGGAGAGGCATGCGACTTAAACCGCTTGTACAAAACTGTCGATGTGCTTGTGTTCTAGGATAAAGAAGGTGGTTTTGTGGTGAGAGACTCAAGTCAGCCTGGCCTATATACAGTTTCCCTTTATACAAAATTTGGCGGGTGAGTTTCTGTGGCTGCTCTGCATGCCATGTCTTGTCCGAATCCATTTGCATCCGTATCCAAACCCGTGGGGCTGGGGGAAAGCCCAGGAGAGAGCTCAACAAAGAAATGAGGGCTGCTGTGATAGGAAAGACGGGTGACTAAAATGAGCTTCTCGACTCCGTGGTTAGGTCACGTTTGGTTTAATCCACCATAGAGCTGAACCTCCACCCAAGGAAAGAGGTCTTGCTCCCTGACCCCATTTGGTCTCCCCTCCTGCCAGCCCAAGTGTTTGCATCTGCGTGCGTCAGGCTGGACTGGGGAGCTTGCCAGGCTTAAAACTAACCTTTTACGAGTTAATCTTCAACTTGGTCTGAGGCGAGTCACCAGCACTTGGGATCTTTGACACTCAAGCTGTTCCTGAGGTGTGTAACACTGAGCACCTGCACTGGCCCTGTCAGTTTCCTTTTCCTAGTCGATGTGCTCCTCTTAAAAACTTCACAAAAAATGACATTGTATTATTCCTAATTGTTGTTGTTATTATTGTCATTATTATTATTGCTGTTATTCTTCCAGAGAAGGTTCATCAGGAATAAGACACTACCATATAAAAGAAACAGTGACGTCACCGAAGCAGTACTACCTCGCAGAAAAACATCTCTTTAACTCCATTCCAGAAATAATTGAGTATCACAAACATAATGCAGCAGGTAGATGAGCTGGACTACTTCTGTCACTGAGAGTTAACTTGAAAAGGAGTGTGAAGTGTTTTAGGGTTTTAATGAAAGTTTTTTGGGTTTTTATAGATACTTCTTTTTCAGGGAAGGCATGAGATGCTACACTCACATTTTTTTCAATGTAGGCAATAATTTGAATGGTTTTGTGTAAATATATATGTATAAAAATATATAACTATGTTACTGTCCCCAGAGTAACAGAGTAGCTGTATCGAGTCAGGAAAAATCATTCATTTAGCTCCACGCGGTGTCTCCATCAGCTGCTGGTAACCCACAGCAGATGGATGGGAATGGAATACTCTCCAGGCACAGGCTTTTTACCTGCGAGTCACCACTGCTTAAAATGATCTCACCTTCCCATATAGCCAACAGATGAGGTGAACGGTAATGTGGTGTTCGGGGAAATCCCTAGAGATGAGTCGTGTAAAGGTTAGACACTTCAGATCTCTAGCTGATGGCTGATGTTGGTGCCCACCCACTTTACGATGGGATGGGGGAGAATTTAGGAATCAGATTCAAGGCACAAATTCTAATATACTATATTTTTTTCAAGTCCAGTCTGTGCCTAAATTTCTCTCATGAGCTATATATTCCAGACGTTTATATCAAACTCGGATGACCCAGCTTTTCCTGAATATATTCTGGAAAATGCCTTTCTGAAAATATGCTTCAAAAACATAACCCTGCTTTTGATTTATTATAACTGATTTTATTACTCATTTTTAATTGCTTCATTCCTTTTGTCATATCAAGTTCTGACAAAAAGATTCTGACAAGATTTTAGGAGAATACTCAGCTAGCATGCAGCATTTATTTTGTATATATAAAATCTTCGTGTGAAACTGGTGGGATTTATATGCGTGAAACAGAAATGATCAAAAGTAACATTGTGAGTTTTAGATAATTGTTCTGATCTGATTTGTGAAAGGGGTCCTCAGCCTTTATTGGTGCCAGTAAAGCCCAAATACGTATGCATGTATCTATATCCACCTCTCAGCAGTAAAGATGATGCAACAAATTAGATGCAGTGAGTGCTCCTGTGTATTTCTTGTAGCCACTTTGAATAGTCAACACAATGCAATAGTGGAAAATACGATCAAAGCTGTAGGTAACGATAAGCTTATTGTTAATCAGTGTTGAAGTTTGCAGTGAACAAGTGGCTGATTTGCTGCCTGGCACGATTTCAGAAATAAACTGTCTCTTGAAATGTCATTGAACCTCAGGTCTCGTTACCAGGCTGCGTTACCCAGTGACCCCGAAGAAGACAACAGCACCAACAACAGCAGGATTCAGCTATGGTAATTGTGTTTTATATTTTCTGATGATCATCTTTTCTAATGATTTTATGTGTGTTGAGATGCTACAATATTTTGAAAGGACCTCATTTTGTGCTGTGATCGGCTATACTAACTGACGCGGGTCCAAGCTGTGCCTTGGAGACTCTTGCTCGGAGTATCGGCATGCAATGGCGTCACAGCTGGTGGTAGGCGTGTGGGGCAAGGGCACGGTGGGGAGAGGCAGAACGTGTTGCCAGTGCTCCAGGGGAATTCGGCGTCTTCCTCCACGCTTTTTTGAAGAGACACCTTAAGCTCTGCCTGATTAAAGAGCTGTGCCTTTGGTTCCGTCGTAAGCCTCCAGACTTCTGACTCACCCTTTGATCCCTGTGGAGGGGTTGCTTTTTTTTTATACAAATTTGGAATAACCTGATTTAAGCATGGCACATCAGGTGATGTGAGCAGCCGCTACGCGTTGGCACAACTTTCTATGATGGCAGCTTGTTGAAATCAAGTCTGATAATATCAATGTAGTTACTGGCCTCAGGAAAGTTTGAGTTTTGCCTTCTGTGTTGGTCAGGGGCTGCTTAAAGGTCATGTCTACCTAAAAACTTGTTTTGTGAAGTACAGAAGTGTTCAGTTTTCAAGTAAATTCCAAGACGCTTTCTCCCAAAATTCCCTAATTTGCTTGTAATTCGGTTTCCCTTTCCGCTTCCTTATCACTTACAAGGCCAGTAGGTTCCTTAGTACAGGAGTCACGGACTCTCACTAGTTCTGTTTTGCAGAGAAATGGGAAATTAATCCCTCGGAACTGACGTTCATGAGAGAACTGGGGAGCGGTCTGTTCGGTGTCGTGCGCCTTGGGAAATGGAGGGCACAGTATAAAGTGGCCATCAAGGCAATTCGGGAAGGTGCGATGTATGAAGAGGATTTCATTGAAGAAGCTAAAGTAATGATGTGAGTTGTGTGCGTGGCACTTTATTGCTCGTTCTAGGCCTGTGTTGCTGTATACTGATTATAAAAAAAACACTTGGGGCAGGTGGTATTTTTGCAGTTCTGTGGGGTGGAAAGCTAGCGCTGGGAGGAGGAAGTAATAATGACACAATCTCAATCTTTTCAGGAAGCTAACGCATCCTAAATTAGTTCAGCTGTATGGTGTGTGCACACAACAGAGACCTATTTACATCGTGACAGAGTTCATGGAGCATGGCTGCCTTCTCAATTACCTGAGACAAAAACGGGGAGTTTTGAGTAAAGACATCCTGCTCACGATGTGCCAAGATGTATGTGAAGGAATGGAGTACCTGGAGAGAAACAGCTTTATCCACAGAGACCTGGTAACATCCCATTAGGCAATACACTCTTTTTAAAATTTTTTATTTTTGAACTTACCTCTATCCTTTTGAAACAGCCTGTTTGTAAATGACTGCTTTTGTTCTTGCAGAAAATTTTAAGGAGTTTAAGTTGGCTCTTGAGGTTCTAAGTGACTCTCTAAAGCTGCCCCATATAGAAAAACATGAGCGGTTTCTCTCCCCTGAGAAAATGGAATAAAATATCCCTGAGGTGTTTATAAAGAGTTGATAGCTACTTGCACTGACATAACAGCATATCTCTGTTCTGTACTGGTGCCATTTTCACCACTCATTAATCCCTCGAGATGACAATTTTTTCTGGTGCATTTTTACAAAATGGTTTAGTTGTCAAAGCAAGTACTCTCAAGAACAAATGCACATGTACTTTTTATTCCAGAGCATAATGAGAATACACCACTGAACTTGGGAAACTGGTGAACTTGCTAATCAATGAGAACAAAGTCGTTGTTAGACCATTGTAATTTTGTCTGCAAGAGACTGCAAGTTTTTCATCCAGCTCTAACCTTTCCCTTTGCAGGCTGCCAGGAACTGCTTAGTGAGTGATGCAGGAGTGGTCAAAGTGTCAGATTTTGGGATGACAAGGTATGGCTGAGTGTGCAAACACATTTGTGTGGATTTGGAAAAAAATCACCTACTTAGTCATAAGGCAACACGCACGCAGCAAAATTATGGACAAAAATGGTCTTTTTTTGACCTCTCTGGGGAACATCCTTTAGTTAATTTTTTTTTTCCCCAGTGCCTTTAAAGATTGTTCATTCTGTGGTCATCTGTCTGTTTCCTTACTCATTTTAATGCTGGAAAATCAAAACTAGGCAGTTTTTACTCTAGAGAAGTGAGTGTGTCTACCGCTTACCATGAGAGGCCTGGCTTTGAACTGACTCTCTGGTCTGCCTGGTCTTCTAGTGGCAACTTTCTGTAGCATCTGTGAAAATCTTACCAATTTTAATCTTGTAGTGATGCAGGAGGCATATTAGAGCTTGTGTCTCGGGCAGCAGAGCTCATGCTGTAGAGATAATAGTTGTTAACTTGTATTTCGGTAAATAAATGATAGAAAGAGGCTGTTCAGTGAGTTTGGGATACTCTTGGGATAGATGGTTCAGAGTTGCGTCTCACTAGCCAAAGTGCTGA
Source organism: Phaethon lepturus (assembly GCF_000687285.1). NCBI lineage: Eukaryota > Metazoa > Chordata > Aves > Phaethontiformes > Phaethontidae > Phaethon > Phaethon lepturus. Next base: position 46,418 of record NW_010548894.1, read on the forward strand.
GAGGTGCAGAGACCTGGAGAGGGGTTAATTTCCTGCCCTTGTTAGCACCCGTGGGTGTTACATTGGGTGGGTGATGCATGTGCGAGGCGTGGGGTGGCGAGCAGCACCTACATGAAAGGTGTTAAAGCACCATGGTTTGACCATGCTCCTCTTGGCTTTTGCCACCTTTCTGTGCTACCGAGCTTGCATGTCCCCAGACTGGCCAGTGAGAAACAGAGCGAGAAATTTATGCTTTTGCATCATTTTCTCTCTTAATACAGACATTTAACTTGCAGGTGGCCTAGACCTGTTTTGTATAGCTAATAATCACAGAAGCCGACTCTGAGGCCATCAGAAAAATGAACCGGTCTTGACTGAAATCTTAGTACTGCTCCAGGGAAGCTGTGTGAAGCTAACAGTCATGGCCATTAGGTGGCAATATGAGCTTTTAATATTCAAATCCAAATATAAATTATAATTTGCAGGCTTGGAGGCTGACTGAAGGATAAAATGCTTTTTTTTTTTTTTTCTCTCCCTTGTTTTAGGTATGTCCTTGATGATCAATACACAAGCTCCTCAGGGGCTAAATTTCCTGTGAAATGGTGCCCCCCAGAAGTTTTTAATTACAGCCGATTCAGCAGCAAGTCAGATGTCTGGTCATTTGGTAAGACATTCATCATTGAAAGAAAGCAGTATTTTTACATTTTATCAATATCAATTAAGCTCCAGTTATTGAGGAGGATTCAGACAGCTCAGAGAAACCATTTGCCACGGTTTTATGCTTGCATAAAGTTCCATGGAGACCTTTAGAACTGTTATTTATTAAAACCCATGCTACTAGAATAAGATGTGTTCAGAGATGACATGTGAACGTTTTCTAGAATATGGATCTCAAACTACCTATCTGCCAGAAATCCTGAGCCCAGAGCTCAAAATAGACATATATATTTTAATAATTTATTGCTTATTTTCTTAATGTTTATTTTCTTTTTTTTTTTTAGGTGTTTTAATGTGGGAAGTATTTACGGAAGGAAAAATGCCCTTTGAAAAAAGCTCCAACTATGAAGTGGTAACGATGGTTAGCCAAGGGCATCGCTTGTATCGGCCCAAACTAGCCTGTAAGCAGGTGTATGAAATGATGATGATGTGCTGGCAGGAGGTATATACTTTTTTTTTTTGATCTTTGAATTGAAAAAAGGTCAGTCTAGCAACAAGAGTTGATCTCTGTTGCAGCATTCTGACTGTATCCAGCTCTCTCAGCTGTTCATGTGTTTATTGCGAAGACAAAGATCTCCCCCTGTTTTGCAACTGAACTAGAGATGTGATAAGAAACTGTGAAATAAACGGACTGTCGGATTAAGTATGCAAAGGCATTTAGTAACAAAGTAAAATAATTGCTAAATCTGTGCTGGTCACGATTATATCTGTGTACAGATACTGCTAGAAAAAAATATTCAGTCAAGAATGGTCCAGAGGTGGAGATCCTGACTTTATATTGCCTCAGTTTATTAATTGTTAAAGAAACATGCCAGAATGACCGAACATATTTTTAAAGGAATATTTCACTACCTGGTTATAAATTATATAGGAAATACAGATTAACTTGCAGTTGAATCTAAATACAAATCCTAAGGTTTATAAAGAAAAATAAAAATACACTGTAATATTAATCCTCTTGATCCAAAAGGATACTGACTCTGCAATTTTCAGAGGTCAATGGGGTAGCAAACCCAAGTTTAAAACTTTGTCAACTAAATCAGTATAAAACAGTTTTTCTAGTATTAAATCAGAAAGTCCCTAAGAGAATAGGTGCATTTAGTAAGAAGCCTCTAATTTTGAGAGAGCAATCGAGGAAACCAAGAGTGGAAAGAGCTACATGATTTATTTCTAGTTAGTCTTTGCCAAAAAGTTCTGGGGAAAAACTGTTCTTGTCCAGTAATAAAGATGACATACTGTCTGATGCTTGTCTTTGGGGAGAAGGTGCTGGAACAGAGAGCGATTAGTCATCAAACCAGCTGGCAGAGATCTAAAATTTACAAACCAGTTGGTTTGTGCAGCAGAAAATATGGTAAAAACAACAGTGGGGGGCTGTAGAATGACAAACAATGTCTGCAGTTCAAAAAAATCTATTCCCAGGAGCCAGGAAACTACAGGTCATTAAATTTTTTTTGTACTTGGTAACCTGATTGAAATGGCCATTAAAATAGAATAATAACTTACCTGGAAGATAATAAGTTATTTGTTAATGCTCTTTGAATATTAATATATGTTTATAGGATTTATATTAACATCAATGCATTGACTAAAAATTTATTGATTTCACCAGGGGTTATTAACAATAAAATCTAAGCAGTCATCACGTGGGAGAGAAAGAATCTTTGCAAATCGCAAATGGGACACAAGTAATAGCAAGATACTGTCAGTCTTTGTCACAAAATATGATTAACTGCAGGTACCTTAGTCCTCATTTAACAAATTTATTAATGATTTGTAGAGGGAAGTGAATACTGAGGCTTCAAAATTCAGCAGTTCATACAAATCTAAAGAGGCTGGTAAATGGAGGAAAAGTGCAAGTTACCCAGACATTCAGAAGATGCTAAAATAACTGTGGTGGCAAGGTCAGCGAAGAGACTACCTCAGTGTATAGCCATAATTAAATAAAACAGGATCTTATGATACATAAGGAAATCTGTGGAAAACAGAGTAGATGAAGGATGCAGTTGCGTAAGTCTGTGAGTCTGTCAGTCTCATTTTGGAGTCCAGAAAATAACGTTGAAGTAAAAGAGGCTTCAGAGAATGACACTCAAAATTCTTAGGAGCATGAACAACTTGCATAAAAATGATAGAGGCAGTTCATTGGAGGAGGTGGGGATGGGGAAGAAAAATGAAAAAATGTAGTACTATGCAAAATAATGAATTATATGAAGAGCATAGTCCAGCAACACCTATTTATGCCTTTTCAAAGCTTAAAAGAGGTCATCTTTACTGAGATTAAGTGACACATCCAAAATCTGCACAAGGACATATTTTTGCATGTCACATCCAATGGAACGGTAAATTCATTGCCACGGAATGATGTCAAGACCAATAATTTATCAAAGTCAAGACAACTTTATTGCTTTCTGATCACAGCTGTGCATGCTTCTTATTTTTAGAAACCAGAGGGGCGCCCGACTTTTGAAGACTTGCTTCACACAATCATTGACATTGCAGAGGGTGAAGATACTTTCTGAAAAAAGACAACAGCAGCACAAGTACAGGGAAGAAGCCACTTTGCAGAGATGTGGCTTCACCATTTCTTTTTAAAAGCTTGATCCTGTAAGCTGCTGGATGCTGCTAAACAGTGTGGGGAACCTGTAACAGCTGATCCACTCCAGCATAAGGAGAGTTTTACGTGATGTTGGGAAATGAGCACAGTATCTTCAGCAATATTAGCAGTCTCTTTATTTTCTCTGAAAAGTCAGCATTGCAAAAGCTGTCAGGTTGAATGTGGCCCAAGCCCAGGAGCCTAATTTGCATTTAGTGGGTTGGGTTCATGTACATACAGTCCATGTTTCGGAGTTTCACACAGGCAGTAGTGTTAGTAGTGATTTGCATGCTTAAAAATTGAAGGTGTCTATAAATGGCTATTTACTGACATTGAAAAGTTTCCAGAGATTCTCCAGAAACATCAGTTTTCTTGGTTGATGGGTGTTTGACACATCAAGAACACAAAATGTGCGCCTCTGATATGCACATAGTAGGTTGTTAAGAGCACAGTCTTCAGTTTAGTGCAGCAAAGCTTTTTGCGTGTTACACAACTGAGCTGTGATATGCCTCAAGCCATTCTAGGCAGTTTGGTCAACCAGAGACCTCCCATGGCTAGTCTTGATGTTACTCATGAAAAATGTCCAAGATTCATCACAGCTGGCTGTTGGAGTACCATAGTACCTTGTTTTGGGTTAATTATAAAATAATTTATATGCTGTATGTATTGTAAATATATAAAATCCATGCATTTATTTATAAAGTGTGTTTTCCTCTTGAAATGTTCAAGCACAAGTTTGTCCTACCTTCACTTACACAGCTTGATACATGAGGTTGTAAATGAAAGTAAGTAAACTCTCAAGTGTGTTTATGGAGGGCTCCTCTTTCTGTCAGTCATCTGTATGTACAATGATCTAACTTTTATGTTCTTAGCAGAAAATGTCATACTACATGTTTATGTAAATAAACTGAATGTTAACTAATGTGTTGCCAATAACTTACTGTCAGTGCATCATAATCCAAACTCATTGTTCATGTGAATATAGTGCTATATATATACACATGGATTATTGCGCGTGTGTACATACTCCATACTAAATTTATATAGTGGTATGAATATATATTTAAATGAATTTGGCAATAACAAGATATTCGGTGCAGAAATGCCTGAACTTTCTTTAGAAGTTACATGCCCTGTCCCCTAATGTGGAGGCTAATGTCTCCATACCCTTGCTGAAGCCTGTTTCAATTTAACTTTGTACCAGTGCATATGATGAGAATTTACACTTCAGTTTTGCTGTAGACACCTCCTGATTAACTCTATTGTGTGTTTTCTTTTTCTTTTGTTACTTGTGCTGTTGTGTCATGTGTAATAAAAAATAGATTGCACAAAACTTTGTAATTTTTTTGGTAAGTAGGCAGAGAGGAGTAGGATGAAGTTCATTTCCAATCAAATTATTAAATGTAACTGTAGTTAGCTTAATACATTCAATCATTGTTGCATTTGAGTATTTCCATAACTAATTTTGGAGATGCTTAGATCCCAGCACTGCTTTGTCTAAACCTTTAGGTTCAAAAGGAGAAAGCCTCTTGTTTTTTAGAAGAAGAAAAGCTTTCCTTTTCTCATGCTATTCCACTGAAAAATTGCAGGCCATCAGAAAAGGTTTAAATGGCTACTTCCTTTTTCATGACAGTCTCAGAATATTATCACAACTATGCAAACCAGCCAGTCAGTGTTGAGTCCAAACCACTACCCAGTCAATTACCAACAGCACGTTTTGTTAAAGGAAAAAAATCTAGTGGTTTTCTACCTGTAGTAGAAAAAGGAATGTGGAGGATCTAAGGTAATCCAAGCTTGTCCTTCCTTCTCTAACTGCTCCTTTGCACCCCAGTTTTTCCGTGGAGACCTTGCAAAGTGTTGGCAATGCTGTACTTCCAACAATACATCATGAGGAATTCTACAGTAGTAAGTAATGTTTCCCTTAAGTGAAGCATAGGAAAATCAGGTGATTAATAGTTTCCAATGAAACTTAAGCCTGTTTCTTTAAAATAATTATATATTTATCATTAATTTGTATGATAAAATGCACCCTAACTGTGTGGACTTTTGACAGCTGTTTCCTCAGTGGGGTAAGTGCTTTGAATCCGACTCCTTCACCTGCCTCTTTCTAGTACCTGAGGATAATTTCTGCCTACCTGCCATTGGGTTTGATACTTACTTAAGATGTCAGGAAGTGTGAGGCACCTAGTTTCTAGATGAATGCATTTTTTTAGTTGAATGTAGCCTTAGATGGTTAATTTTGGAAAGGATCAGAACACCTCTGTAGGCAGCTGTCTTGCTGACTCTCCTGATGTCTTCAAAGGCAGGTTAAAATGCTACACCATCATTTCTTCTGGATGAGCTCACTCATCCTTAAGCAACTTCAGTCCTTCTTCCCCTTTTTATTATAACTGAATTTTTTCAAATGTTAGGGTCAAAAATTCATCTGAATAGAACCAAATGCTGTGATTATTTCTGCTGTATTCCCCCCCTCCTTTTTTTAAGAAATACTTAGCCTTCTTGATTACAGTTTAATAATTTTTTCTGTAAAATGTGTGTTTGATACTAAAAAGTAGACACTTCATAACTTTTTTTTTAAACAGATGTGAGATTAGTATCTAGTCTGTTTGGGGCTTTTTTAAATAAAAAGGTAAGTAAGTAGGCGGGGTTAAGCAGTATTTGTGGTTTACCATGTTTCATATCAGAGCTCAGCTAGGGCTGTTTTACTGGCACATCTGATGAAGAGCGCCTTGCATTTTCATCTGAATGTAAGTGGACAACCAGACATGATTCTGTCTACCTGTAAGTAAACTGGGCCATGTATTTTGATCTTGCAGTTTTGTTTTGGGCAGCAGCAGTGTACTTAACAAATGAGCTATTTAAATATTGCCATAAAAATGCCAACTGACTTTCTCTTGCACTGCTCAGGTGATCTCTGTTCAAACTGCTTCTCTTGACTTTCAGAGGTACTGCATAAATATTAATCCATTGTATGATGGATTCAGCAAAGCAACTACTTTTCCATGTAGGTAGGGAGATGGTCCCACATACTGTCCTTAAAAGCACGTACAGCATAGACCTGAATAAAAAGTTTGTTAGAACTAAAGCTGTCTTCCCTCCAGGGCAGAATTAACGCACAGAAAGCCTCAGCTTGCACATGTGAAAAGCTGAAAGCTTGTCTTTTAAAGTCTTTTTGGAAGCAAACTGTACTGTGGCTTTCTACTAGATTATTGATTTTTCTAGAACTGTTGAAAAATGACAGACATACCAGATCAGGAGGCATACGATGTGTTACAGGAAAGATCTGGGTTTGATGGGTGAAGCTGGGTTTGTAGTGTTGAACACAGTTAACCTGCTGTCCCACTGCAAGAGCAAGAATTTCTTGTAGATGACATGCTAGAAGAGTGCAGGTCTTAGACATGGACTACAGCACTTTCAAAATTAGTAGTGCTGTGAGAAACAGTGAATCAGAAAATGAAACTCGAGCCAAGAAACCTATCGAATAATAAAATGATAAAATGCAAATTATAAAAATTAATCTCTGACTTGTTCCTTTTATCTTTGGTACTACTTCCCTAAGGCTGCAAATAAGAGTGAGTTATAACTGAAGATGAGAAGAAGATTGCACGTGTATAAAGGGATGGGAATTGGTCACCTATACAGACAATGTTATCAACCCAAAGCATACTGCTGGGTGATGTGGGACACAACAGGCCAGTTATTGGCAGCAATGGACCATCTTAAAGGCCTTGTGTGTTCTCACTGTGCCTTCTCTGTTTTTGTGGGACTATCAGCTTCTTGAGCAAACAGCAGTTCCTGACAGCTGACCACTCTTCTAGCATCCCATCTTCTCCGCTGTGTGCAGATAAATTTATTTTCAGGCCTCCAGGTTGGTTATCAAAATGTCAGCTGCAAATTCTTGGCTGAGTATTTGTCAGGCTAGTTTCAACACCAGTTTCCTAGTATTTCCACCTCATCCACACGCTTCTCTTGCCATGTTATCTTTTCTCTTTTCAAAACTCTGCACGCAAAAAGGTCTGGGTTTGGGCATCATAATTTGAATGGCTATCATGACTTTGTGCTAGTGTTGGAATTCATATTTGTTAACCTGTCACTAAGGAGGCAGTATGACGCTGTTTTAAAAACAAGTGTCTTCCTCCTAATATTTCCAGAAAGAAAAGGACATGAGCGGTGAAATGGACTACGTATTTTGTTCCTGTGTTAAATTAATTTAATTAAATTTAATCCGGCTGGCGGCTGGTCACAAGCGG
>NW_010548895.1:0-41717 GCF_000687285.1 Phaethon lepturus
CGTGGGGAGCTGCTCCCGCCGCGGAGAGCGGCCGGGTCGGGCCTGCCCGAGGCCCCCCCCAAACCTCTCGGTCAGCCGGGGCCGAACTGGGCCGTGAGCGGGACCCCGGTCCTGGGGAAGGCGGGGAGAGGAAGATCATAGAAACTTCTTCACACGTCGTGACAACAGGTTGTGCAGGGTACGGGTGAGGCCATTACCGACATTCAAGCTGCAGACCCTGCAGCTCCTGCGGGATGAGAGAGTTTTCCTTGCCTCACGATCTAGAGTCATAACACTGGACAGATACGGTAGTGTTCATGTCTTGTTTTAAGGCTTTTTGGTGACAATTGGGATATGATGGGGTTTTGCCATTAGAAATTACATGGTAACACACCCTGTACCCACAGACCCATCATCTGGGAGGGGAGGAGAGCAGTCCGGTGCACCCAGAGCCGGCCAGGACCCGCAGGTTTTCTCCGCAGAGTTCTGCGGGAGCAAACGCCTGTGCGCCGTGGTCACACATCTGACACAAGTATCAGCAGGATGGAACAAACGAGTGCCCTTTTACAGGTGTCTGAACTGTTGTTGTTGTATTGCCTTCACAAAGCTTCTCAATGTCCATAGGTAAACGTTGATCTTGAATGCAGTCCCATTACAATATTGTCTCCTTATGAAAAGGAATTTCCTCAATACAGATTAATGACTTAGTTCTGCTTGGAAGAATTTTGCTGTTCACTCTGTCCTAAATCTACAGTTTGTCCTGTAATCCTGGATGCTACCACACAAGCTACAGAGCTCAGCTCTCTTCAAAGGCAGGTGAAGTAACAGCCTGTTAAATTTCACTGTCTGAAGCCAGAGTGAGTATTGTTTACCTTAAGAGAATTAATGATAGAAGTGTTCATTTTAAAAAGGGAAAATGTGTCAAGAAGTATTTCCCAGAAGGACATTTATGACGTATCCCTCCCCATGGGAGGGAAAGGGGAAAAAAAAGATAAAAGAGAACAATTAAGATATTTTCCCTACTGGATGATAAGAACTACTATTAAAAAAAAAAAAGGCATCTTAACCCAGCAGCTACTGCAGAGAAGGCAGAAAACAAAGTCTTTCAAAAGTCTTCCGTGCATACTAGCAGAGAGAAAAGCAAATTTCAGGCGTTTATAACAAGTAGCTTCTACTAATAAAGTATTAATGAGAAAGTCTGGTTGGACTGCTATAGCTCTGAAAGCAATTTCAGAAAGCACAGAGCAATGCAATCACTGAAGAGCAGGTGAACTAATCTACAATCCTCATTAATAAAGCAGTTTTTTCCAACATTAAGCGGAAGCAGAACAACTGCAACCGAAGGCATAGCATACTTTTCTCGCCCAATGGTACAGAAATCCATCAGGCATTTAGGTGTACAAATACATTTAGTCAAGGCATGATTCATCAGTTTTTATTCACAACTTTCTCTTTTCCTGCAAGAACATGTTACAACTCCACTTCTTCCTGCATTCTTCTCCTTTTCTAGACCACCTACAGGTTAGAACCCTGACTATATACTGGTTTTGTTAGTCACACTGTAAGTACAAACTCAAGTTTGTTGTGTTGCATAGCTTAAGCCAGTTGTGCCCGTTCATCTGAAAGGCTGAGACTGAAGTTTAAAACAGGTTTTCCACCACCACAGATCTGCATTTTAACCACTTATAGATAGTCCATAGTTTGGCACAAATGTCAGCTAATACTGCAGCAGTGAGATAGTCTCCAACAGCAAATCAGTGGACCAGCCATGACTCCACATGCTTTCACACAAGGGTCCAAATGCATTGGGTAACAGAAAGCAGATTGCTTGGACCCTCATGCCTCTGCTGCATCTTAGTCAAATATTCCTGGACACGCCTCTTAATTACTCTGAGCAATAGCAAAAAGTCATTCAAATATAAAATTTTGTTACCCTTTTGCTAAAATGAGGTTGGCTTTGCCGCCCAAACCCTTCTCTTCCTGCTGCCATTCTAATAGTGCCTCCCTTCCCCAACATTTTTGCCAGGGATTAGCCTGATTACAGGCACCAGGAGAAGCAAGCATTCACTCTCCATAGTACAGAGGTGTAGCCAAGGGGAGAAGTTTGAGTCAACTGGCAAGGAAACGAACAATTTTTTTTTATAGAGAACCAGGACCACACACTCCAGAAGATAGTCACAAAAAAAGCAAGTGATGCCCCAACGTTCAGGAAAACCAAAACAGTTCTACACTATGGAAACAACTCCAGGCAAACACATTTTGAAAAAACTTGCATGTTCTTTTCTAGTCATGCACATCAAGACTATCAAATATAAGCTTAAGCCTTCCATAAAACATTTCTGAAAGGAAATAATGCATAAAAATAGTACATACAGAATAGAACATCCAAGTATTTACTCGCATCTTGCCTTATCAAAAGTATCTCAGGTAATTTGCAAATGTTCATGGAAACATGGAAATGTTGAACCTTAAGCTTAAAGAGAGTCTTGAGAGAACATTTAAGGGAGAAAGAAAAAGTGTTTCTGCTTTACAAAAAGGATGGGGTGAAAGAAATTAATCTGATGTTTTTAACTACTGACTTTAAATTGCTTTTCACAAGAATAAGATTGCTTTTCTTCTGCAGGTTAAAGTTAGGTTTGGTGGTGGTGGTTTTTTTTTTTTTACCAGCCTGCTAAGTGATTGAGCTTTAGCAGTTACATGAAGCAAAAGTGCCATCTCGTGGCTTTATTAGTACTTGCTGGTTAAGACGCTGCCTTTTCGAGTCATGTTAGCGGTAGTAATATAAAAATCTCATTTTTAAAAGAGTTCAGCCTACAAAAAATAAAAAAAATCCTACCTACTTCACACATTTATGGACTGACACTATGAAGGGTGATGTTTTCAAGCCCTTGCTTGAGGGCACTGATCACTGTAGTTGGCAGGACTGTTTATTCTGCTGCAGGAGAAGGAGGATATTCAAACTGTCATTTTAAAGGTCTGAAAGGGACCTACAGTCCTGCCCCTTATCGTCCACTCCCGCGGTGTTTCATCAAGGAAGCTACAGAGACCAAGGCAACTTGTAGGCATGCGTGGAATGTCATGTCTTGCTTCCCTACATAGGCTAAAGACACCACACATTTAAATAACAGAACCCCCACCTGAGGAAACAAGAAATTAAATACTGTTAAAAGCATCTGCCAACTGTAGTTTGAAGGTCTAAAATTCCTTTTTATGAGCAGTCTCTGCTTTTTATAGTGAAGAATTAATTGGATGTATGTATTTTACAGACCTAATCCACGATTCAGCAAGAAAAGTAATGAAATGAACAGACAGTTGGAACTGCTGCCAAGAGTGGTCCTTTTAGACATAGCAACCTTGGAAAAGGACCTCTTAAATAATGAATTTGGAAAAGTACACTACAAACCAACAAAAATGAGTGCTATCTACTAATGAAGTCTGCTAATAGGAATAGCTTCTAAAGAATGAAGACATTAAATGGATCCTATAAACTTGCTAGAGCTGCTGTTTAGGTATCAAGCATCCTAAGTGTTGAACATACCTGCCTCAATGCACCACAAAGTAATCCCAGTTTTACTAAGTATATGTTTCTACGTACTACACAATGAAGTACAGGAGTGTAGAGCTGTATAGCATGATGAAAGTGAGAAGATGGCAAAACTAGGCCTAGAAGGCTTCCCCAAGTACTTAGGGTAACTAAACAAGAAGTAAAGCAACATAGTTAGACAATCCCATTAATTATCCATTATCCCATAAGTAGTGAAATACCTCCTAAAAAAAAGGCATTTAAGCACACGTGCTTTACACAATTAGAAGAATGTCTAATTCACATTGAGCTACTGTTTACATAGTGCACAGTGATGCAAAAGAAGTTGTGTTGTCCTGCAGTTAGCCTAGAGTTTCTTTTTATTCGTTGATCCATACCTTACAAAGTAGAATAACTAGCAAAAGCAGACAATTCTGATTTTTGTCTAAGCTTAAACTACAGCGTGATTTTTCTGTAAAGGAGATGACTCCCTGCTTAGCAGAAGTATCATATTTTCTTTTAACTTTGAAACCTATCATATTGAAATGAAATAGAAGTCCACCATTTCTTATTGATATATTCCTGCAATGGACTTTCTCGGCCTTTTTCCCTCCTAGTCAGGAAAACTGTATCCTAAGCTGCAAAACGTAATTCCCCAAAGTCTGCGCATAGTTTATTTATAATATTTTTTTGAAATTTTCAAAGCTTGCAGTTTTTATGGACCACAGGGCCCACTCTGGAAGCTTTTGCCTTCTGATAGCTTCCCCGGATAGACAGCAGTTATAATACAAGGAAATACTTCTGGGTACACAGCTTTTACTTAAAAAAAAAAAAAAAAAATGGATTCAAATTTTAAAAAGTTAATTGCAAATCAAAAAGTGAAAACAAAATCCTGCCGCCCCCCCCCCCCCATGTCATCCTCCTCCATTCTTCTTTCAGATTATAAGAATGTGAAAGAGAACAAGATGACTTACTGAAGAATCAGTCCTGTGCCCAGACTGGCCCAAGGACACTGTCTTTCAAAAATGATTTTCTAACAAAAAGATCTCCATAATATGCCTCTTAGTTAAAATGTTGCCATTTTAGGACTTACTGAGAAACACAGGAAATACCATTGATTGTCCTGAAGTCCTTGGGGCTATTATGACATTTTCATGCATTACCAGAAGCAAGGTGTTTTGTCACTGACTTGATAAGATCAGGATTTGGGGCTCCCAAGAGGTAATTTTAATTTATGAAATCAGTTCAGGGTGTGCATTTCAAGATGTTCATAAACGGAGTCATTAAAAGAGATGTAAATGAGTGAACATAATCAACAACTCTAATAAGCAGGTCTCCACAACACTCAAAGTTGTTTCACAAGAGAAACAGTTCCAATGATAAAGCTTATAACCACAGATTATGGAGAAGAAAACCTGCCTCCTACTTTTTAATTTTTTTAAGAATAATCACTTCAGTGTTGGGTTTTAGAAGGTGTTTGTGAATTGAAACAGAAAATGACATTACAGAACCTGAGCTTTAATCCTCCAATTTAATTTCCTTTAATCTTGCTTATAGAATATAATCTCTTTTTTAACTATCCAATTTTTCACCAAAGCCTGGCAGTTTCAGATCTTCTTAGGCCTTTTTACCATGAGATACATTCATTGCTATCTTCCAGTCAGACTTCTCCCCCCCAGCCCCCTTCTCCAGGTTTCTCCACCTCATGTCCAACACAGCATTCGGTTTCTAATCTAGGATGGCTGACACAATAAAACTAGAACAGGAACAGAAGATAGAGCATTGCGAGTGGTCATTTGGTAACCCGCAGGGCTCACGCTTACAGCAAATACTCAGAGCACAGGTAGGGTGGTGAACACAACATTAAGACTAAATAAAAAACAATTTGTATTCGCCCCCCCTTGAGGTTTGAAGCTGGGATAGGTAATTTGTTCCAAATGGAGGAGGAACACTACAGACTTAAATGGTCCAGGCTTTTCTGGGTCTTGATCATTTAACTCATCATGGGGTTTCTTCACATAACCTGACCTCCAGTTGTTTTTGAACAAAAGAGGTAATGGTTGAAGGAGATTGTGGGGAGAAGAGGAAGAAGACAACCCCTAATTACTTAATTGGCTGATTTCATCAGGAGCTGCATTATAGTCAGTACTTGGCAAGAAAAGATACTTAAACAAAACAGAAATTTTTAAAGCAATACAAACATAAGGGGTTTTTATTCTTTATTAAATCAAAACATTTTATTTAAAAGCAGCAGGCCTAGCAAAATAAGGGACAACCTAAAAAAAACCCCAGTGGCTTAGACACTTCCATTTGGTGTGATAAAAGACAAAGACCCACATATCTTGCAACGTATAATTTACTTCAAAGGACAGTAACTTGTAGCCTATGATTTTAATGATTGTCCTGCAGCTGATCATTTTGTGAAAGTGCAGTTAAACTAAATACTCTCCTCTACAGTATTTCATTTAAGCCATTCAGATGAAGGTAGTTTTGAGGGTTAGTGGTAGATTTGAAAGCTTATTTGCAGTTACTCGAACTCCAAGACCTCAGCCTTATTTAGACTAGTTCAATTTTTTAAAGTTTCTCAGAAACTTTAAGATCTCATATATATTTTAAACGCCTAGCTTAAAATAACTAAACCTGCTACAGGGCTCAGTTCTGATTTTGCATATACCAGTACTTTTGAATCAAGACAACAAACTTCTCCCAGAAAGAGAGAATCTTGTTATTTCACCACTCAAAATAATTATATTGCCAGCACTCATATTAGGAGGAAGAGATAGATGGCCTTTACTCAAAGATGCTCTGATTTGCCCTTACAGAGTTAATTGGAGGACTGACATCTGAAAGAGCTCTCCATCTCACATGGCTCTTTCTCTTTACTCGTACTGTACCAACTTGAAAGATAGAAACATTTAACAGACTGGTCCCCAGACATGCATTGTTTTTACTAATATTTTCACACTGTGATATAGCAATCCTGCCCAAAACCTCACAGCAAGCAGCCTCTTGAACATAAAATATATACTGTGCCAGCAGAGGAAATTGTCTGTTTTGCTCTTACCTCCTAAAAGTATAAGTGGATACCAGGAAACAATGTCAGATATGCTCATCAGTCACAAGTAATTACAGATCCTTATCATCATTGTTTTTCCACACAATAACCTTATCTCTGACAAGACACAAAAAAGCCTACATGCTATGGGAAGGATTCATCCCAAGAAGTTTGCTGTCAGAAGAGCAAGAAAATAATGAATAAGACTGTTGTCCAAATTTTTTACTGTTGATTATAAATAGTAAGAAATCTATTTTTTTTAAATCAAATGTAAGCCTAACTAGATTCTAGACACCTCTTTACACTTGTTTTTTAAGGTTTTCAAGAAGGTATCTGACACTGCTTTCTTATTGTAGATTGTGGTTATTTTTCATAACCTTTGAAGTAATTACAACCACATTCCAGTCAAAGTCCTGATGAATGGAGGCTTTGCCCAGTGATCCATCAGGAGAGTCACTAGATGCCATGCCCAGTGCAATGCTTCCCTATAGAGAAGTCTAATTCAATGAACTATGTGAATGAAGTGGCCATTTGGAACATCCATGGTGGAGAGATACTATAACTTGGAAGCAAATTTATCACAAGAGATTCTAAAACAAGGAAAGACGGTGCAAGTTATAAGAATGTATCTATCTGCTGAATGTTCAGAATATTGGAACAGGAGCTATTTTTAGAAGGGGAGGGTATTAAGAGATAGTCTATACAAAGAAACAACAAGAAGTTATCGTAATTCTGAGGCACTTTGCAGAAGAAAGTCACAGAAACAGAAGAATTTAATTTCTTTCTATTTAATACCAACTGCAATGGCCACATGCTGTTCTGTGTCTGCATTTATTGTGTATTTTTGTTTGTGCCACCAGAATATAAGCTCTTCCAGGCAGGGCCCCGGCTGTTTGTTTGGCACAAACTCCCCTGTTACACAATACTGAGTACATTTAACTAGGGGCTATACATGCTATGTTAATCTTGTTCCCAAAGCAGGAAAATTAAATCAAAACCTGATAAAATGGTGTTAGTTTTCACATAAATCAACAGAATCAAGGACATTTCTATTTTAAGTCACTAGAGGACTGGTGCAGAAAAAAAATAAATATAATTTAAAAACCCATAATTATAGCAAAAATATACTCTAAGAGTAGTGAGAGTTAGACTCAGGCCCCTGTGTACCTGTTGGGAAGCTGCAACTCAAGTCATTAGTTGTGTCTTATTGACGCAACAGGACCTGTCAATAACACGCTGAGCCCAGGCAGAGGAATCTAGCGTATGGCTTGCGTTGCAAGTCCTTGGTGTAGTTTGCTTTCGCTATAGAGGCAGGTGAAGATTAACGCGTCAACACCCATCTCCATTCCCGGACCTTGTAGCTTGTACAGATTCAGAGAGAAGCATTATCCACAGCAGTGACAGCCCATCACACTGCACTAGGATTGCTTCCTTGCACCTGCTCCAAGTTATGCTTGCAGGAGTTTGCACATTCCTTATTCCATTGCTGTCAGGAGGCCCGTGCCTGCCATAATTCAGACCTAAGCATCTAAAAAGCCTGTAGAACACCCAAGTGCCCTACCCTCTTTTCTGTTTCCATGGTACCGACTGCCCTGTCATATGCACTACGCCTGTTCTGTTACATGGAAGTCCTCTTACAGAGGACTTCTATGTAAGAGCATTCATGAAGCCTCCATTTAAATCTGTACCTAGTCTCATGATTAAACCTAACCTTCTTTGCATTGACATAAAAGACTACTTAAGGTACAAGAATGGAAGACAGCAGTGAAATGCCAAACTGATTTCAAAGGTAGCTTCAGGTGACTGGCATGGACCAGAGGATGTCTGTGAATACCCTGTCACAATATATCTTTACAGGAAAAACATTTACATGAGCTGGTATGAAATCCCTGCTGTAAAGTTTGTTCTGTAATTCAGTAGCTGTAATTCTTCACTGTTTTCCAGATACATACCCAAGCGAACTATAATAAAGGGAGTCAAGTAGTACGAACACTAAAAGATAACTGCAAACCCAACAGCGCACCAGAATCTCATCAAAATCTTCTCTGCTTCTATCAGTGCCACCCATTTGTTGCACGTAGCAAAAGTAAAGTCATGCCAATAAAAAAATCCAACCCAGATTAAAATGGATAAATTGGGGAGGTTGGTTGTCTGGGGCTTAGGTTTTCTTTAAAGCACGGCTTGTACCAGATTTACTTGTCCTAAATGCAGACCACTGTAAAGAGTATGTTATTAAACCTTTTAATTTCAAACACACTTCTGTGATTGCAATTTAAATGAAAACACATGACTCTGAATCCCACTTGATCTCTTCGCACTAGTTCTGGCAGTGCATGGGCTTTAATTCTAATCAGGATAAAACAAATCCATAGCTGAGACTGGTAAAGAGAAATACATGCCAATTTTATAGGAAAATCTTGGTTTTTGTTAAATGCTGGGCAAAGGGAGATGTACTGAGCAGTAACTGAATAAAGTGAGAAAAAGAGCAAAAGTACAAGGAAGCAGAAGAGATCCAGAAAAGACCAGTGAGAGGTATAAGTACCTCTTATCAGATGGCAGAAGGGGTGGTTTAGTATTTTCATTGATTCTCATTTCAGTTGGTATTGTCTTGGGATATTAACAGTTTTACTCCCTGTGACCAAAGCTTTTAAAACTAAGGGTGATCACCTTTTAAGTAAAAGGTAACATGCAGATTGCTAAGATAGTAACTTAAGTAGAATAAAAGACCTTTTCAAACGAACACAGGCCTGAAGATGCCATCATATAATAAATAGCTTTTCATTGGTCTGGGTCACTTTCATACTGAGCACCAGTGCATGGAGCAAGACAACAATCTGTCTCTGAACGGTCAGTTTTTTTTAAGTGTGATGGTGTAACTGGATATTTCCAAGGATAAAAATGCTGTCAAAGCAGCATACAATTTAAGGTTCATAAGTGAAAGTGGAGGGCTCATCAACAACAATGTCATTTCTAAGAATAAAGACTTTTTTTTTTTTTAAACACTATTCATGACTCCAAGGGAAAAATCAGAGTCTCTTGCAGAACAAGTAGGAGAAAGCAGCAAGGACAACAAATGTCAAGTTAAAGCAGATATATTTGCTGGTGGGTCATTTAAATTGTGCCTGAAGGATAATCCCAACAAGATGGGTATTTCAACTTCGTTTAGCAGCATCCCTAGCTGGGATAAGAAGGTCTAATCACTTTATTAGAACAACAATGTCATTAGAGGAGAATTTGGGAAGAGGAAGCTGTATTTTTTTACTTTTTAAATTTTATAAAGATTTAGCGGCATAACTTTAGCAACCAGATTGAAGCTGTGGATATTTATGATTTCTAGCTGTCAGTCTTTCTTTGTGGTATGCCAAAAGGCTGACTGTGCCACAGACTAAGAATTGCACTGTTGTTGCCCATAAAAATACAAAAAATAAAATACATCCTACATTGGTATTTTTTACCTCTTACGTATGTTTTAAGAATGGCAGAATACATAAGAATGTATTTTAAGAATACAGCACATTTTGTTTTGTACTTTAAATGTTTTAGACCAATACACTCTTTACCTCCAGACAGACATCTTCATTCCTTTTCAAATAGTACCTAGAACTCAGGTGACACAAGATTCATGCAGTCTGACCTTCCTGGCCTTTCATGCAGCGCTCCTGCGACTCGGTAACCAGTGAAGTTTGGGACATGGGTAACGAAGTACTTCATTGCCGCTTAGTTGCTTGTGGGGATATCCTCTACCAGAGCATTAGTGCGAAGTGTTGCAGAGAGATAGTTAGACTAATTAACTCAAACAGAGTTTTTATACTGTCCTTTATCCTCTTCCCCCATCTAAACCACCTACATCTGTGACAGAACACGGAGTGTCACTGGCTTCCTCTGTACTGCTGCATTTTGATTTTTTCTGTACTGTGGGGAGAAACAACTGACAAAAAATGCAGCACTATTCTTGAACATTACACTGCTAACTAGAGACTCTCCCTCTAACTAAAAGCTACTGGGTGATCAGAGTACCCTTGAATCAGGAATTGCAATGTCAAAAATCTACCTTTATTTTAAGCTGCAAGCTAAATGTCAGTTTTCATCCTGATGGGTCCATAATACCATCATGGAACACACAGTAAACAGAGATGCTTGGAGCCCCACCCAGCTAAGAAACAATGTTCTTAGAATATAAAGCTTAAAGCAAGAAGTGCATAGCATTTATAAACTTGGTAAAGGTAACAGAGGTTTTTCTGGTCCTTGTCTGTTAGTGGACAGTCTGATACCATTTGTTTTTTGTGTCTCTGTCATTTTTTTGCAAAATCAGAAATGCATTTAAGAATATACCCGGAAAAATAAGTGGTTTCCACAGCATGCAGAGAACAGAATTCAGCACCAAAGTGAGACATTTGACATGCACAGTGCCCAGTTTTTAGCTACTAGTGTAATATCCTTTAGCAGCCTGGACTATGATTCTTAAGATGAAGATGGCATGTGGCCAAAGCCATTCTACAGACTGCCTGACTGCTCAAAAGGGTATATTCTGGGCTGAAACCATCATCATTGTTCTCAATGGTCTATCACTTAAAAAGACTCACATCAGTAGACCACCATTAGCAGCTAGTAGCTGCTCCTTTGGGGCCCCCTCCTCTTTTTCTTCATAGACTTGAAAGAGAAAAGTCCTTGGACAAACATTTTCATTTTGAAACACTTCCTACTCTAAAGTCATCTCCGGCATCAAAATGAACAACTGCAGCATGAATTAAACCTGTTAAGATATGACTTTCACCAAGTATCACCAGCTGGATATTTAAATCCACAAAATCTCTGCTACAGGGGCAAGTGCAGCACTTACAATTCTGGAGGTGGGAAATCACCCACTCCTCAGATGTATCTGCACTTACTGGTGCGGACAAGGTGCAAATTACACCAAGATGCCAACCAAGGTAAATCAATATCAAAGAGCCTGTTCACCTGGTCTCACTGTAACTAGCTATGCTGAGACTGACCACTTACAAGCTCTTAAGTACATTGTATTAGCAGTCATATGCACACGATCTGAACAGGAAAGGAACAAGTCTTTGTAGCCCCTTGATTTTGCCTCCTCACACTTCTCTACCTGAAGCTAAAGGGTAGTTGAGAGACAAACAGGCACAGTAAGCTGACTGTTTTATAACAGTAGCATAACAGAATGCACATATGTGTGGAGAGAAAAACAGTGCAAGCCACAAGCAAAGGCCCTTTTTCCATTAATGCTTTCCCTTATATTTACAACTTGCCTTACACACTTTGAATTCACCCTCCAAATACCACCACTCACTGCTGATACCAGACACCGCACCTCTACAGCGGTTATGGTGTGCGTTACAAAATATGCCATAACTGGACAGGGAAAAAAGGTGGTTTATTTGCCCTATTCCTAACCTTTATTGTCGAGAATAAGTCATCTGACTTACCTTTCAACAGTCTAATGAGAACAGTAGTTTGGAAATCCTCTCAAGTGTAGCTTATGTAAACCAGGTCTGATACTTGAGGAGTCAGGAAGTCACCATGTTGCACTGTACCTACTACAATCCTGCTATATATCTAATGTTAAGAACATCATCTTCTCTGGAAAGTTAAGACAAAAAAATCTCCCAGGCTTCTGGGCTATAATTTGCTTTGCCTGCTACTATAGCCACATACATTGAAGGGAATTTTATACAGGTGCACCAGATTTTGAGGAAAAAAAATA
This sequence comes from Phaethon lepturus, assembly GCF_000687285.1. Lineage (NCBI taxonomy): Eukaryota > Metazoa > Chordata > Aves > Phaethontiformes > Phaethontidae > Phaethon > Phaethon lepturus. Next base: position 12,277 of record NW_010548895.1, read on the forward strand.
TTATTAGACTATGATCCAAAACTGCCGTCTGTCTGCTGTAGTTGCTCAGAGCTTTATCCAAACAGGTTTTGCAAAGTGCCCACAGATGAGAACTACACAACCTCTCTGGCCAGAATCTGCTCAATTAGCCTAATGATGAGAAAGTTTTTCCCTTAAATCCAACCTAAAGCTCTTAATTCCAGCTTGTGTCCATCGCATCTCAGCTTCCTGCCATGCACTGCTGTAAAGAGCCCGGCTCCGTGTGCTCGATAACCTCCTCAAAGGCCCTGCAAGGCTGCTGTCAGGTCCCCCAGAGAGCCAAATGTATCAGTCTCCCTGTACTCAGTCACTGCAGCATCCCATAGGAGCTATGGGTTATTTTATGAGATGCAGGTCTGTATATCCAAATTACGATTTCCAAGAGAAACTGCAGCAGGTTTATCTAGAAACCAAAGTGCTCACATTTTTGCCAGCAGCAAAAGAGAAAGAAGAAAAAAACAACCAGCTCTACTTGCCAAAATGTATTTTTTTTAAAAAAGCAAAAAACCAGTAATGCAATGCTAGAGCTAAAACACCCACCTCCTCTTTATCCCAGTATCTCAACCATAAGACTGCTCTGTAAGAACAGCCACATTCACAAATAGAACAGTAAATCCCTAGTAGCATTTATCCAATTACAGAAAAGGCATATTCCATACAAAAGTTTAGCAACAAAAACAGAGAAGGTCTGATTTAGTAAATCCAGTTTGCCTTACTTGTTATTTAGCAAACACCTTCCACTAAAACCCTACAGTTTGTTGACAGCAATCTGAAATGTGTTGAAGTAGGATACACATACAGAATGTCTTATTTACTAAAGCAGAATTATTTTTGGAAAAGCTGAATGTAGAACAAGCTACATCTTGCTCTAATTTACAGCTGAGCATCCTGTTTACATGCTGATGTCCATGTTGACTTTTTTGGTTACAGGAAGCAATGCTGAAAGACTTGAAATAATTTTGCCTCACACTGCCTGTCAAGTTATTCCACTTCCATAGGAAACAATGGCTTGGGGTCAAGTTAACTCATGCGGCGAAATAGGAGAAAGCAGCATTGTTTCACCACTCTAAGACAATGTCTTTTTAACAGCTTTGCTACAAGGATTTTCTTTGCCAGGCTTCTTTGCCCAATCTGTCTCTCTGAAATATGTACGACTTCCTTCTGGCACTTTTGCTCAGAATGCTGCTCAAATTATTTTTCCTTCTATCCAAACCTTATTCTTTCTTTCTTTTTCCCCCTCTCTCCTCTTTTACAGAGCAAAGTACTGACATTTTCACAAGATTTGCCCTCTATCTTCAAGCTACAGTTTTAACACAGCAATCTCAGCTGTGGAGCTCTTCGTAAGAGGAGTTTCTACGTTATATTCCTGTTTTTTTTTTTTTTCAATTTATATCTTGAAGCATAGAATGGCTGGCCTTATAGACAGGAGTTTCTACGTTATATTCCTGCTTTTTTTTTTTTTTTTTCAATTTATATCTTGAAGCATAGAATGGCTGGCCTTATAGAGGGTTAAGAGGAAGAAGCTAGTACAGTTTTCCATATGAATCTCTGTGCAAGTGCCAGCTGGATTTTGCAGCCCGGTGCTCAGCAAAGCACAGTGGAACAAGAACGCTGTTAGTATTCTTAGAGTGCTCTGAAGAGGAACAGGAAAAGGCATGAAAATAATCTTACTCTGTACCAGAAAGGAGTGCTGGAAAGTCAAAGAGGAGAATTGAAGCTCCGTCCTCCCCACAGCACACAATCAACATCACTCATAGTCACTCTCATGCATCACGGTGACACCAAAGGTAATAAGCTGTACATGAAAGAAGGGAAATACTGAAGAGGTGTTCTTGCAGCACATCCCCCTTTCCTCTTGCTCTCCATGCCCTCCAAAACTGCACATCACTTCCAAGATGCCGAAAATACTGCTTGCTGAAGCTCTGCCCAGGAGAGGACCCACCATGCACCCATTCCTGCCTCTTGGGATATATTTATTAATGATTTATACCACTACACTCATTCAAACAACTAAAGCCGACTTAGTCTTTCAATTTTTAATTTAATGGCTGATTTACCCTACCTTCAAATCAATGCTAAGGAGCATGAGGCGGTCCTGACCACTGACAGAGACCTAAAGCACAGGCGATGCCGGGGTGATACGGCAGTGTTGATGACTCCCTAATACTTTCATGCACAATACCCAGGGCCTCTGGGTTGGTCCTGTGCACACAGACAAGTTCATTCAAACACCACTGGGTTTTATTAATTCTTTATCAAAAGCAATGAAAATTGAAAGAGGTCCAGAAAACAATCAATCAAACCCAAATAATAAAATCCCAATTCTCCCATTGCAAAGAACAGCTACGTGGGGGAAGCAGGACTGGATAACAGTCCTGTCCCATTCCTCCTACCCTTACCCGCCTAGCTCTCCAGATCGGCACGTATTTACCCCCTCCACTCTTAGCATATCCAAAATCACTACATCTGTCGGAGGCACTGCCATGTGGTACAGTAGTGCACGCACAGAAAATACTCCAAATTCCAGGGTTATATAGAAGGGGGGAAAAAAAAGGCAGTTTCTTCACCTCAGGAGCAAAATTGGACTTCACATGTGTGATGGACTGAATAATGCTTCATCACAAGAGTCAATTTTCTTCCAACTCCCCTGCAGCTCTTAAAACATAGATCTTAGTTTTGTACCTGATTTGCTAAATGTCTTTCTTCTCTATCTTGACTTTAAAAAAATAAAACGGAATGATAAATACATAATTTCATGATTTATTGTGCTCACCAGAAGGCAGATATTTTAGGAAGACTGTTCTCACTTAAGAAATATATAGTGATATTTAAAATTAAAAAAACAAACAAACCAAAAACATGTCACTCCCCATCTTCACAAGGAGAGAAAAGCTATTATTTTCTCAGGGACAACAAAAGCCAGAAGAAAAAGCTAAGTAGTTATTAATATGGAAATCATCTAAAAAAACCCACCCTGTAACATACAAAAAGCCGTAGGAAAATTCCATCTCACATAATTTTTAGTACTAACTGTAGTAAAAACATGAGACGTGAAAAAAAAGATAGAACAAAAAAACCCACATAGTTCAAGCCTTGAATCAATAAAGTAATTAAGATCATGAGTGTCTTAAGAAAATCATCACTTTGGCATTTTCCTACTGTATAGGACTTTGTTAGAAAGATACAGGACTTGGTTAAAAAAAAAGGGCCCTTCCCCCCGATACTGAATTCCTTCTTTGGACTCGTTATATTGCTTTGCTGCACAAAAAGCAAGATGAGCGTGTGCAGCTCCTTGGCTGCACTTCTGTTAACTGCCCTGGCTCACCCCCACCTCAAGACTCATCCATTCAGGAGCACATGTAAAATAACCAGATAAATGCTTCCTACCTTCCCCTTAAGCTAGTCAAACGCCACCTCCGCGCTGGGGAAGGCTCTTCTTCCCTAACTGAAGGTATTCTGGTGGCTCGCTCTTTTAAGCCTTTCCTCCAACCCTGCTTTGCAGCTGTAGGAGATTAGGGCCCCAGAGCGGCAGCCTCTGCCACCTGCCCACCTCTTCCCTTCTCGCCCCACATCTCTGGTTTTGCCTCTTCTTTCTGGAAGTTTCTTTCCAGCAGAGACTCCCATGGGGGCTGGCACGTCCTGGCTGCCAGGCTGCAGCCGCTGATTCTCATGGGACTAAACCAAACCATTCCCGCTTTGGCACCTACGTGTAATTCGTGAGCCGCTAGCTGAGCTCCCAAACGCAGAACCCCTGGCTGGAATCACCTGACGGGAGCCTGCAGCACCTGGGCTCAGCCTGGTTTGAGGTTCCCAAATGGAAAACACTTGGCCATGAGTGTTTCGGCAGGAGAGGAACCCCATCGCCAGGGCAGGCCTGGGCTTGAGCGCGTGAGGGGTGACTGAAGCAGCAGCTGGGCTCCATACTCCATAGATTCGTGCCAGGCCATGGTGCCTCGCAGCCTCAGGTCTGAAGAAAAAACCCGAGGAACCGTTTGCAGAAATGCCAGCAGACGCACAGCAAGGCTGGACCGCGGCAGCACGCGTGCTGGGGATTAGGCCTCTGTTTTAATAACTCTTGTCACTGATACGCACCACTCGCCTTCATCAAGCCCGTGGGATAGCCTCCTTTGCAGGAAAGGGCGCCATGTTTGCTGGTACAACAGCGGCGTCCAGTCCTCTCTGAAGCCACATCCAAAGCTCCTGAGGCCGCTTTCTCATTTTCTATGAAACACAAGTTAAAGTTAGGAAACCTGCGAGGCTTAGGTGCATTCTGGACAAGGCAGCAGGGAAAAGAAACTGCCTAGCGTTAAGATTGTGGACATGGAAGCTAAAAATCAGCTAGGAGGTTTTAATCTCTTAGATATAAATACAATCACAGAAATTTTATTCATGGAATTCAGTGCCATAGGATAAAACTTGGTTTTAAAAATGCTTGATAGCTAATGCAAAACTGACCACTTGCAGGGGAGGTTATGACCTAATTTGAAGAAAGGTGTTTGATTTATTTGCCTTTGCTTTGTTTTTGTTTAATATTGTGGAACCCTGAAAGTATCCAATTAGAAAAATAAAGTTTAGCCAGAGATACAAGATGGGCCAAGTAAAGATCCCCCACTGCTTTCAGCGTGTTACAAAATATATGATACCTTTTGTAATAATGCGGCAAGAATAAATCAGCCTTCATGATTGAGAGGAGACCGTATTACTGGTTCTGGTGCTTTCTGCCTTTCAGAGGCAGCATGTGCTCCGAAATATTGTCGCTTTTGTTGCTTCCAATATGTCAGCTTGGAAAGGAGATCACAGAAGTGAGATCAGGCCAAGACAAACATTTTACTGCCGTTTACTTGCCTTTATTACAATTGCTTTCAGGTGGCTACCAGTATAAATTTTAGTATCTCATACCAGCCAGATGAAGTTTTTTACTGGGCTCGGTGTCCTTACAAGGTTCAGACTTTGACAACATCGCATTTCATTTTTAGCTATTGCCCAACTGCAGTGTCTTTTAATTGAAAATAGTTGTTATTGATATATTTTGTGACACGCTCTGCGGTTCACACTCTGGAGCAAGTCTTCAAGGAATCACCTCATCCCAAGTCACCTTCGTAGACCCAAATCATAAGGTTTTATTTACTTGTATGCTCAATGTGATGGGAAGAAAGACCTAAACCTGGTGTGGCTGTGCAGACGGGCAGTGCAGCACAGGGGCTGGAAGTGTGCCGGGACCAGCCCCTCATTCCTGCCTCCAAGCCCCAGCCAGGCAGCCCTGGGTGTACCCGGCACTCTTGCCTTGTCTGGCTTCTTTTTAAGTGAATCTCACCCACAGAGAAATAGTGATTTTCTTTTTCCTTAATGCTGCCTACAAAGAGCTTCTCAATTTTTAGTTCATTAACAAATCTTTCCTGGGATCTATTAACATGTCACTATGGAATGCCGTTTTCTTCAAAGTTTAATACGGCTTAACTCTGTCTTAATCATATTGCTCTACTACACTTTATAGCCTGCGGCTTGAGGGAACCTTTGCCTTTTATTAGTACCCATATACAATCATGATGTCATTCCAAAAATCCAGTGCTGCTTTGGGTTTCATAAATTCTTATACCTTTGATTTACTTGGTGTATCTGCAGCTGTCCGAGAAGGAAGAGGTGCAGGCAGGGCAAGGAATGAAACGTTACAGCACCGAGTTGTGCCAGCGCGTTGCTTTGCAAGGAGGAGCTGTACTGCCAGGAGGTACCGTCACTTCTTCCCTGCAACGATACTCGTCGACTTTAACAGTAATACGGGCTCGGTCAAACTCTTGGTACAATCAGGATGAGTGCTGTTACGACAGTCAGGGAGAGCTGACAGATTTTCATGCTTGCAACTTTGCTGCGGGCGACCGTTTCTAACTTGATATAAGGAAGATGTCTCATGCCACAGTCTTGTCAGAGTCGCAGCATTTCTGGTTTGGCCCATCTAGAAGCGCTGCTGACTGCCTTGTGGAGGAAGGACGGGAGTACCCGTCTGAAACCCATTTTGGGTCATTTGCACCTCCAGGGGAAGCAAAAGAAGTCAGGGACTGAAAATCCTTCTTAGAAGTGCAGATTGGCGGATACAAGTTTTATCTGTTGTTTGGGGTGATATTTTACACTTTATAATGATGCTTGTGAGGGACGTAAGAAAGTTCCAGTGTGCTAGATCTATGGTCTCCATCTGATAAATCTCTTATTTATATCACAGGCTTCATTACTGGAGATGACAAAACCAAGATTATGCAATTGTATAAAAGCAGCTGCTGACAATTCTGTTGTCTTTTCCAATTCCATTTCTACCGAGAAGCATATTTTAATGCAATTTAAGGTGCTATAGTCCTAGGAGCATGAACAAGATGGATTCACTAATTAAATGGAAACAAGGTCCAGCCTGCTATCTCTAAAATACAACAGATCCCATCATATCCACATGCTTGCCTCCCTGCTGTTAGAGAGATTTGTCATTTGCAGGTGCTTGGGTTCCGTCTTAGCACCACATCAAAGAATCAGAAATCAGCTCATCTATCTCCTAATAAGACACCATTTGACTTTTTTTTGAGAGTGGTATCCAAGTAGGCATTGTCTGGGTCTGCTTAGACATTTGTTGCCTTTTCCCGATTTCTTCATAAGAGTTTTTTGATTTTTTTTCCAAGTCAGAGTTGCTGCAATGTGCTCTATGTGGTGCAAGTGTTCAAAGGCATTGGGAATGTACAGCTTGTACAGAATGCAGCTGCCTGCCTGTGAAATGGTATTAGACACAGAGAATACAGTATATTGATTCTTTGGCATCTATATCAGCTTCCTGTTTGTTTCTGAGTATAATTTAAGTCCTAGTTTTTTACCTGGTTGGATCCTGAAAGGTTACTGCTTTTGTCTATATGAATTGCCATAGCAACTGTTATGCTGGAGCAAACAGTCATGAGCTTGAACAGCCTGGGGGTCAGCAGCAGAACGCTCTTAATTTGGAGACCTTCATCTCTAAAATCTGAGTTGTTTTACCAGCTTGATTGGGCTATATTTTCTGTGCTTCAGCATGATTCACCGTGGTCTGTGGGCTACAGGATCCTGATTTCCGCATGGCAGGGAGGGAAGAGACATGAGTTTATGTTTGTTTATTTGGGAAGGATTATATTCTTTTTCCTTTGAATAAACACCATATTTAAAAAGTGTAGAATGAACCCCAAAGTATATATTGGCTTGCATGTGTATCTTGATGTAAAGGCTATGTTCTTATACTTTATTGCAAGTCTATGGCTCAAGTCTGAGGCCGAGATGAGACACTGAGCACTATGACATCGCATTTGCTTATGCTGAAACTGAATTTGGCCTGTTGCGCTGTGCCTTACGTCCCTTAGCCTTAGCAGTACTAAGGGGCTGCTCTTTGCAGCTCTGTAATCTTTCACATTGGCTGCTGAGGCAGGGCTTTCCCGTTGTTGTTCTCACGTCTTTGTTTATTGTTCCCATGGCCTTGCACCTGCAAACCCCAATAATGTTATACGGCAGGTTCTCATGGGAAACTATTACCACTGGTGTGAAAATCAGCCCTTTCCCCCAACCTTTTCATACCTCATTTTATAGATGTTAGTTTATATTAGAGATTACTAAAACATAGCCCACAACAAAGCAGTATTTGTACGCTAAACACCATTAGTATTTTAAACACTAAAATATTATCCAATAATACATGTGCACAGAAGACTAATGACCAAAGTGCAACACCTCTGTCTAATTACCATACTCAGCTGTAATCATGCCACAAAGAGGAACATCCAAGGGGGAGTTTGAGTTGATCCCATTGAAAAAAGTGTGTAATAAGTAGTGGAAAAGCATGCCAAAAATGCTTTTGGCATGATGACCATCATCTTCCTTTTCATCCTCACCATCACTGCACTGGAGGGAGCCCCCAGAGGACACTTATCTGGGGACCCCACCACTGCTCTTCCCATCTGCCTGCAGAGGAGTTTTCTCTTTTCCTTCTGTGTGTTCCCAGCTGCAGACCCTGCTAAAAATACTCTGTGCACAAGAGCTCGCCTCGGCATCCTGCATGCAACAGTCCCAACAGCATGAATATATGAATTATGTGCTTGAAACCATGAAGGCAGGGAAAGTCACAAGTGGTAGTATGGCAGATAAACCACATCATAGCATTTTGCTCTTTGTCAACAGGTCTGCCTCACCCTTCAGCTGGTAGAGCAAAAAGCAGCAGCTACTCGTATTTTAGGCCACAAATACCTTGCCTTAAGTAACACAAAATTTGAATATAGGTATGACAGATACACAGTTTGTCATTTGACCAGTGGTCACACATATCTACCAGCCATAACAGTTTTCCCTGCCTGCCATACTGCACATATTTTTATCAAAATTGCCACAGCTGGGGATCTTCTCAATGGGAACAACTGAGTGTTAAACTCCTTGTTCTCCATAGAAACAAAGACATCCAAGGCTGATGCCTTCAAATGTTATGTTTCTGGTCACATTTTTTGTTGTTCTGTAACACACTAACATGATTGTTCAGTGATAGTGCTGATGAAATCATAGAAATCATAGAAATCATCCAAGTGTATCCTGCGGTTTGCAGGGGGCTTGCTTTTTTGTCTTCTGGGTAAATCTTTTCCAATCTGATTGCCCTATGACTGCATCCCAGCACTTTGGGATTTAACCAAGATTGACTATGCAGCTGACAAACAGCTGCATCCAGCCCCAGAAGTTTGAAGCCAAGCTTCCCAAGTAGTCTGTGTAACAGAAGCAGACATCTGTCCACTCACCTTTTGACAGGAATGGCTTTAGCCAGACAGCTTCTGTGAAATTAAGTATTATTGAAAATACTGCTTTACCCTTCACCTGCTTCATTTTTACCACCGAGACAGTTTTTAACAGCGGAGGACATTCCCATGTTCTTCATATAAATGATGGCTACCTAGCTTCTTCCTAGAACAGAAAACATCAAACAGTTGCAAAGGGAGTTGAAATGACCCCAAAAAGCAACTTTATGTGATTCTGGAATATCCAGAGATGCACTGAGCTCTTCACTGACATTATATTTCCTTGACTACCATTGCTTGCATGTAGAGGGATGAGTTAAGCCCAGAGAAGTCACTCAACTTTAGCCTTTGGGGCAATGCTGCCTGCACTTCTCCTTACTTGGAAAACTTCAAAAGCAGCTATTTTCACAACCGAAGTGCTTAAAGAGCGGGATGCTGTGATACAGCAAGCAGGGCTTGGCTCCCTGGCCAGGTGGCTCTGACAGAAACAGATCGTGGTCTCCTGTTCGAGAAGCATGGAAGGGGGAGGAAAAATGAGAGAAAGTCTAAGACAACTATAGTTTTACAGTCTCCTTTTTCAGCTTGCAAACGGGAGATAAGAGCAGGCAAGCTTTATGACGGTGTGGAGAAATCAATACATTTTTATTGATTCTTGTAGCTGCAGAACTCTCACCCAGCACAAGCGCAGGGGTCAGAGTATGAGTACATGACTGTCCTGCTACACTACGAGTGTGGTCCTCAGAAATCATGCCATTTGATTCACCAAGGATGAAGTCTGTTCCCTTACATGACTGCAACAACAGCAGTTGACCCAGGATCACCTCTCAGCAGGGGAAGTTAGGTGCTGCATATTATCCACTGCAGAGGCCAGAAACTACAACAAAGCTCGTGGCAGCTGCAGCTGGTGGCAGAGATTCACATAAGGAAAATACTTACTTTACAAAAGACTATTTTCAAACAATTACTCAGAGCCTATTGAAACAATGCATGTTATTCCAAAAGAAATAGGTCCACAAAGTTGCATGTGAAGAATGACACAGAAGTAGAAACAACAAAACAAAACAACTTGTAACACTAGCTACGAAATGGCGTAGTCAAAACAGAATGAAATTAAGAACTTAGAACAAACATCTTGAAACAAAAGGAACCGGAAACAAAAAACCAGTCACAATTAAATGAAAATGAAATTAATGAAAGCTTCAGTATGAAAAGCAGACTTGTAAAGTTAACACTTACTTTACATTTTTGTAAATCCTCCAAAAAAATCAGTGAGAGTCTTTCAAAATTGTTTTGATTTTGCAGAAACATTAATTTCCTTAACTTGACATCTTCAACCTCTGTTGGAAAATTTATGACCTGCTTCAACGCTACTAAGCTGTTTATTAGCGGAGTGTGACGTTCTGTTGCCATTTTCAGTTGCTGCAAAGCTGTCAATATGGTGTAAAACTTACTGGAAGGTTCTTTTAATATTATGGCCCACCTTTGCAGGTGCCATTTTATGGTTGATGCAATTGTACAGTGATGGACCTGACCTTTGTGTCATGTTTTTCATTCCCCATTTCTTCAGCAGAGTCCACTATCACTTGTTCCAAATTCCTTCAGCTCTTCTCTTTGACTTTGTGTTACTTTCCATTTCATTGCCAGACTGCACCACCTAACACTCTGCACCTGTTTTTGATGTCCCCAAATAGGGACAATGACTAGAAAGTTATTTCCCTTTACAAGTCAAACCTGGAAGGTCTCTCTGTTGTTGTTCTATTTCCATTTCCATTGCCAGTGTAAGTGTCCTTGTTGTTTTTCCCACCACTGAAGAAAGGGCAAATGTCATATTCACTGAAGCAAAGACTTTGCTTTGAAGCAGTATTGATTTTTCCTTTTCCCTTCTGAAGCTTTGCCAGGCTCCATAAAAGCACGTCTCTTGTTCAGAAACTCTTTGGACTGAGAGACAACAGGGGCAGCAGAACCAGCGGGGCGCAGTGGGAAGTTAGGGCATCTGGTGGGGAATGACAATTATGACAGCAGCTAGAAAAAGAAAGAGGTCATTTTATTTTTATCTGTACTGTGAGAACAATTGTGGATCAGAACAAAGCCAAATGGGAAACGCAGCTTTAATTCCAACTTATGATGTCTCCTTGTCTAAACCTGAGCGTCAACTTTTTTGTAGCATTCAGCTGTTGGCAGCAAGACACTGAGACCACCAAAAGCAACAGCTTGGCTAGAGGCTTAACCACAAAGGTGATAACAGCATGACTTTCTGGCACCATGCTATAGAGATACAAGCCTTACACTGCACTATACTGGAGCAGTAGCATCAGATGGACCTGCAGAGAACTTCTGAATGAATGTCCAGGGCTATGACAGGACTCCTGTTTAAGAGATCTGAATTACTTTGTTTAGAGCTAGCTTATGCAATGCAGAAATAGCTGAGAGCAGTTATTAAGCTCACACATATTGCAAAGAACCAAACCGTCTCTCTCTCTCCCCAGAATGTCTGTATCTTTCATAGATTCCTTGAAGTCTATGACCACATACATTTATCATCTGTGCACGGGAGAGTCTCTCAGTCTTAATAAGAAGATGGGTGCTGGCTTTAAGCCTTATTTAAAGGTGGTGTATCCCAGCACCCCAAACACTGTTCCGTGGCATTTTGTTCATGCTGACTCAGAGGAAAGGATATCACTTATTGAAACATCAGTGCCGCTTTTTGCCATGCTTCTGTATTTCTCGGAGCTGTCAGACTGGGACAGCGGGTCTTCCAAAGCTCATTAGATAAACAGCTTCTGCTAGAACGGCAGGTAAAATTACAGCCACTGCCTTTCGCAGAGTAGGTCAAATAATAATTATAGTAGATTTTGCTATAGTTCTTGTTTTTTTGTAAAATTAGTACCTACTGCCAGGAATTAAATAACAACAATAATAATAATTACTAAGGCTTGTGAGTGAAGTAAGTCAACCTAGTGGCCCCCTCATATTACCTTTTCCTATTCTCCCAGTCAGAAAGTCCTTTCAAACCTAAAAATCCATAAAATGGCTTCAAAATTCTCTGCTATTTTGAGAACTGTGCATATGTGACAGCTGGAAATGAGACTTTTTTTAAACATCTGTGAAAAAAACTGTTATCAACAGCAATGAGAGGGTTCTGTTGATTAAAGGATGTTTTCTGCTACTCATTTGTAAGGGAAGTGATTCATTAAGTGCTGTCTGAAAACCATCTTCATACTGAATGAAAGGAAAATGTGCTGTGGTCACTAGGGCTTACAGGAACTGCTTGAACACCCACCACCATCCCTGATGCTGACCTGCACTTTGCACATCAGCACTGCTCCAGCTGGCAATGACACTTGTCAATGCACTTCAGCCTCCCCCAGCACAGCCGTCACTAGCTGCTGCTTGTTCTTCCCCTGCAACCAGCTGTACCTGTCAGTGCAATTTTGCAGTCTCTTTCTCCAAGGATAGGAAGTATCTTAAAACTGTGACACCCTGCATAGGGGAAGAGGAGCATAACCAATATTGTTCGCCCCATCAGGACCCAAGCACAGCAAGTAATAAATACACAGAAGGTATTACGGTGTCCTGGGTCAGCCTTGACTTTACACAGTTTCCTGCAATATGTTGCAGGGCACATCACACTGTTGACTTCTGCACTGGTGTTACCCGTCCAGTTCTCCATGTGCATTTGTTTTCATTATTTGTGCCCCCTCCTGCTGTTTTTTCTGACAAGCCTGGGATCTGAAAGCTGCTTTCCCAGACCTTTAAGTAACAACCCATCATCAGCTGTACTGTGTATGGAAGGCTGCAGCTTGAATTTGTTTTCACAAAAGGCACATCACAAGACCTGCCTAATCAGCAGTTACCTAGTTTGCTCACACCAGACAGAGTCAATTTACAGACCATGCCTGCTGTTGACCCTGCTGTCTGCTCTGGATCGTTCCAGTCTGTCTCCACTTTCTAAAATTAAATGTTAGTACTTTTAATTGCTGGTTTTAACTCTTGCCTCATTGGGCACAAGCTCATGCTGTCACAGATCTCTCCAAGGCAAGCAAGAGGGACCACATGTAAAGGAGCTGGAGTGGGGTTGCTGGTAGTAACAAAATGGGTTTGTGCCATTCTGGTCCTGTCCATCTTCCACAGATCATTGAATGGCAATAAAAAAGGTCAGGTACTGCTCTCCTCTCGCTACCGCTGCCCTGCTCACACACACCATCGTGTTCCAGCAATTCAGCTCTCTGAACGTGATGTCTCATAGGCCTGCCAGTCTGAGGTTGCTACTTGTTCATGTTGCAGATGAATGAACTTGATGTTGGAGGTTATATCTTGTAAGTAGGCATCTCAGACTTGCGTGTGGTAAATGCTCGCTGCTGAGATTACAGATCATGATGTTTTATTGCTATTTGTTCTTTCGTTTTTGTTGTTGAAGACGTATGAAATAAAACTGGTTCATTCAGAATAAAAACTGCAATATAATTTTGCAATAATTTTGAAAAATATAGGCTATATTTCTATATATTAAAGTTATTGCTAAATTAGACCAAAAGAAATATGAGAATTGATTCATTTTGGTTTTTTTAAACCAGGAAACAAATGAGTGGTGAAATTAAAAGTCAAACAGAAAGAAATGCTATGATCACAGAATCACTAAGGTTGGAAAGGACCTTCAAGGTCATCAAGTCCAACCATTAATCCAGCGCCACCATGTCCCCTAAACCATGTCCTGAAGCGCCACATCCACAGGTTTTTTGAACACCTCCAGAGATGGCGACTCCACCATCTCCCTGGGCAGCCTGTGCCAATGCTTGAGCACCCTCTCGGTGAAGAAATTTTTCCTAATATCCAATCTAAACCTCCCCTGGTGCAACTTGAGGCCATTTCCTCTTGTCCTATCACTAGTTACTTGGGAGAAGAGGCCAACACCCTCGTAGCCACAACCCCCTTTCAGGTAGTTGTAGAGAGCGGTAAGGTCTCCCCTCAGCCTCCTCTTCTCCAGACTGAACAACCCCCGTTCCCTCAGCCGCTCCTCATAAGACTTGTGCTCCAGCCCCCTCACCAGCTTCGTTGCCCTTCTCTGGACACGCTCCAGCACCTCAACATCCTTCTTGTAGTGAGAGGCCCAACACTGAACACAGAAATGATGAGGCTGAAGAAGAAGCTACAGATGTGCTCTAGTTTGAAAACAAGCACCTGAATACTCTAGCCACTGTCACCTAGTGTGCAGCGAAAACACAGCGGGTGTGCTATAACATCCATGAGTTAAGGTCATCAGCAAGCAAAGAGTTCAGATTAAAATTTTAAGCTCAGAAAATGTTTGCTCGTTTTTTCTTAAGATTTTGCTGACATTTAATTTGCTGTTTCTATTTCTGTAGCACACCAGACCATGGACCTAGATCCATTACCATCATGACAGTGATAAAAACCTGAAATAAGCTCTTTGGTTGCTCCCTACAGCTGCATTTCAGTCTGATGCCTGCAAATACAGTGTGGAAGGGTCCCCAGTGGATTCAGCTTGGCCTATGACCACTTATCCTTACCAGCCTGCAAAAAGAGGTGCTTTTCAGTGCCAGTGCTGCCTTTTGATAACCTTTCTTGATTTTCCAGTGAGACTTTTGCACTGCTGAGACAGCCAGTGGAGCTATGGAGGCTGCAGTGTTCGTCGTCTAAAAATGAATGATTGTTTTACACTATCCTAATGCTTGTACAGTGTGACTTGCAATGACCAACTTAAAGTGTGTATGCATAACAGCCTCATAACATCCTACGGTTGTGTGTCACTAACATCAAGGCAAAGATTTTTAAACTCAAAAGTTGATCAAGAACATTCAAGATTTCTTGTTTCATTAGCATATACCTATAAGAATTAAGAGAGAAAAGAGAGTAGATATTAATGCAAATCTAATTGCAGAAACTGTCTGAACACCAGCAGGGAAATTCCTGTTGTCAAGGATGAAAGACAAGATATCTCCCATTTCCTAGAAGTGCTCTTCATTAACTTTATGAAAGCCAAACAAAGCTAATTCGCAGGTAAGCATGCTGCACAAGCTCCTTACCTCTCCTCCTCAGAAAATGCCACGTATAATGGAAGACTGAAGCTAGGTACACAGGTTAACAGTCACAGTATCAAAAATCTTATTTTTTGCTAGTCAGATGTGAACCATATATAATCATACCAACCCTTAATCCAAACAATGCTACTGTAAACCAGTCTGCTATGTCTGGTATCTAGGTAAACTAGATGGCAACTTCTTGGCAAATTCTTCAAATAAATGAAAGAGTTCCTAGAAGATATCAGAGTCAATGAGTGTCATGAATGCTCACAGCTGTTCTCTGAAATTCAGAATTTTCTAGCTTTGACCTCTGAGCCGAGAAACCGGTTTTGCAGAAGCCTTATAGATCAACAGGATGGACATGCACTTGATGGTGATTGCACCACAGGTAGTCCCCATTAGCTGATGCTTTTCATATCGATCTCTCCTCTAAATGGATAATGCTTCATAGTTTCATAGGCAATGAAGCCGTCAATATCTGTCAGTTTTTACACCTCTTTGACCTCAGCAGGTGGGAAATATTGCTACCAGTTTTATCTCTTTTGTTCTGTTTGTTTTTAGTTTTTCAGTTAATCTGATTGCAACACACAGCATGAGGCTCAGAGGTTTGAACAAATGCAGCCAAGGCATTCATGTAATTCCCAAGAAATAAGTGATCACATTTTGCATAGTTCTCCTAATAATACTAATGATTTGCAGGACAACAATCAATTATCTCTCCAGTAAAGTAAGTTTTACAATGATTTAAATGAAGTATTACTGTAAAGCATGTTTTAATAAATCTTGTAGTCTTATGTGCTTGTCAGGTAGATGTCAGAGACCACCCAGAAGTCTAAAAATACTCATGTAAACCCTTCAAGTGCTTGACATCAATCCATCTATTGTACACCTTCATGCTCAACACAGGTTGAAATAGTGCAGCTCACTGTGACGTTGTAACTAAAAGCTGCTAAGCTGACAGAAATAGTTTGTTACGCTGCTTACAACTAATAAAACCCCTTTTGCTTTTGGGCAGTTTTTGAAAGTACAACTCTCATCCTTCTCACATGTGAACTCTCACTGTTCCTACCATCTTTCACAGTCCTTAGACAAAGGATTGAAGCCTAAAAACACACTCAAAACTGGAAGGAGAAAGAGAACTGTCTGACTATCTAAAAAAAGGACTCCACTGCACCAGAATAGGCAGCTGGTCTTTTTTGTTAAGTATAGCTATTGTGTGTTAAACGCATCTAAATCCCTACTAACTTCAGAGAACTATCAGCCTACTTGATCAAAGAAGCTCAAACTAGCAAAACACAGCAGTCTCACCAAGTGCTACAAGAAACCTCCATTTCTGCTGGCGTGCCAGACTGCTTGGTGGTGGTTTGGTCCCCAAAATTCACTCCTCTGGGCTGATCTTTTTCCTCCAGCTCTTCTTCCTGGATTTCTCTCCCGTACAGCGTTTCTCTGTTCTACACTTCCACTTTGCTAACTCCTAACAAAGCTTACCCCTCACAAATTAATATCACATGGAATAAAATAACACCGTGGAACTAGCAATTATTGTAAATGACATAACTGTGCCTTATCTATTAAGAATCTTGGTGCTATCTAGAAAAATGGAAGAAATAAGAAGAAAGTCTCCAGCCCATCCAGCTCTCCCAAGGCAGAATCCATTCTGAAACGCATTGTGCTACGGAAGCCATATGCAACCTACTCCAATCTTCGCTATGCTTATCAGTGGAGAGTTTCTACTTTATAAAGTTTTTAAAGCGAGAATTATTCATTACCTCATGCTGCCTCAGAGTCTTAGCTATTTAATTCTTATCACTGCTGGTCTTATTCCCTTAGCCATAGGCACTATGGTAATAAAATAAACAACGGGTGTGAAAAGCTATCATTCTGATCTATGCAACTAAAAAAAATTACCAACAGCATACATATATAAAAATAAATGCTTTATCTCACAAAAAGGTTTCAGGCTTTCATAGATTGTTAAGTGTATCTCAAAGACAAAAAGGACACCGATTTTTTTTCACCTACTTTTGGTTCCCTCTTAGTCAACAGGGAAAACCAGATACCAGTAGACTATGATTTATCCACTAGTAAAATTTCCCATCTTACCAACTTCAGATAAGGTCTAGTCAGCTTCCTTATGCTAAGCACCTGATATTGGCAGCTAAATTTAGAGAGGAAAAATTTCATCCTCATAACCTTCTACATCCAGCCAGAAATCTACAGCAAAAACACTACCCACAGTCACAGCCAAACTATTAATCCTTCCTTCTGCTCTTTAAGAAGGGAGGTGAGGGCTGCTTCAAGATACAAAACAGTAGAAAATTAGGTTTGATGCTCCACATCTGTAATTCATTCCCTCTGCTATGGAAGGTGTTTATCTTTCTCAGGTGCAGCCAATAGAAATGTTGCCGTTTGCTGCAACGGGGTCAGCAGAAGCTGAGCTCTGTGGAACAGCTGTAGCATAGATACAGGCACCACGACAAAGTCCACCTCAGAACAAAGGGTTTAGTAAAAGTAAAAGTTTTACCTTAGCTCGAGGTTGGCTTTTGTCTGTGGAATTGCACCTGCAGCATCTTTCAAAGGGAAAAATTACCATCTAGGATGTGTCTGAGGATAATTCAGCGATGGCTGTGAACTTCCTGGTACACATCTGTCATTGTTGACTGAAAGGATGCTTGTACCTACCCCCAAGCAACGGCTCTTGGCCATGCTAGGTGCTAGAGATACTAGAGCAGATGATGTCCATTCCCATCCAGAATAGCAATTCCTCTGTGGCTGGGAGTTCATAAGTTAAAAGAGGAGTTTAGTCTCCAAAGCTGTTCTGTACCCAAACACTACTGTCCTAGAAAAAGAGGTCATCTGGGAATAGCCCTGGATATGTAAGTACAAGAAAAACAAGATAAAGCAAAATTCCAATCAGAAGGAAGAAGGAGACTGATAAATCTAAGTGAAGAAAACAGGGATTTAAATTATTTCAAATATATGCATTGGAGTGAGACAGTAGTAATGATGTGAGAAGGCATGAAGAAGAATAAAATTGCACTTATCACAGAAACAGTTTTAAAAAAAAATACAAAACTTAAAGGAAGAAAGAAAAAAACTAAGAAAATAAATCATAACTGAAAGAAGTGGGAAAATATACTTTTTGAGTAAATGATGAATGAATTAGAACAAACTGCACCTAGCAGTAGTCCATACTGAAGCAACTCAATAAAAATGGAGAGTTTCTAGTTTTAAAATAAAATCCCTGAACTGAATTGTAGAATGGAACCAGGAGAAGCATGGGACAAAAGGGGAATTCACATGCAGTATTACCACCAGTCCAAATTCTAGTAACCAAGTAGCCCTTTTAGGTTTAAGATGAACTGTATTGTTGAAAAATGATTACTTATTTTTTAAAACAAAGTTAATAGAATCTTAAATACACAAACATTACCAATATTTTATTAAATTTGACAATATGTATTCCTTTTTCCATCAAACACAGCAGAATTTGCAAGTGTTTTCACACCTCCTTGGTGTGGCTCAGAGCTACAGTTGGGAGTGTTTTTCTGGAGAAGTCTCCTTTCACGACTTAACTCTGCCCTTTCCTCCGGGACAAGGAAAGAGGAAAATTCCCAACAATGCTTCTGGTTGCAGCCATTAAGGTTGTATCTTTCCTAGGGTCTGATGAGCCTTCAGAGAATCAACATACCCAAATGTGCCTCTACAGAAAAAAAAAAAGGCAAAAAAAACCCCAAACCCCAAAACCTGGCTTGCTATTTTTCTTCTTCTATTATGTTTTCTGATCTTGGACACTGAAGTCATGATTCATGAGGAGAAACCAGTGGTTCCTATTATCTTCATCTTCTATGAAGAGTGTGGTACACTTACTCCAGTTACTGACTGGGGAGAGAAAAATGTATTTGTGGCAAACTGATGAATGTTAAATAAAAAATCATCACAAGGTTTAACATGAGAATCTCTATTAGTTGGCCAAGAGTAATTGGGTTTGGATGTTACTTACCTTTTTTAGTGAAGGTACACGTTTCCACTTTCAAGAAATTGCTCTAGACTTACCTGTATGCAAATGAGAGCAAAATTTATTCATCTGCTTAGCCAAATTTCACCCTGACATAGGATTAACCTTGTGAAAAGTAGAAAAACAACACTGTACAACTGTATCTTTATTATCAATCAGTAAACTATTACATGACTTCTGAAAATGTATTTGGTTTTGGATTTGTATTTGGACAAATGAACCATGTATTATTTTTAGAACCTTTCATATAGTCTTAATTGCTTTAAATTACTGACAAAGTTGTTTCTACACATTTATGGGTGAAATAGGTACATTATACATCTCATTCTCCCAAATTGCCTCCTGCCGGAAGGTTCTGCCCCACCCCTCATTTTATTCCAGGGAAAATAATTGAATCCAGGGAATCTTGAGACCAAGCTCACAAGGCCTGCTGAAAAATAAGGTATATTAGCCGAAGTTTGACCTTGCAGTATCATGGTGACATGTCTTTTTGGAAAGATCAGATCTGTATTCAGCCACCTGCTCATGCATGCTCCTCTTGAAGAAATATGGATAGATAAGTAACTTAGGGAGGCCTGGAAACATCCAAACGTTCTTAGAAGCCTAAGAACTGTTTTATTCCTTCTTCTATCAACCACAGCAGAATTTGCAAGTGTTTTCACACCTCCTTGGTGTGTCTCAGAGCTACACTTGGGAGTGTTGGGAAACCCATAGCTGTTTTATTTTAACAGATTTCTGAACTGATCCTTCTTTCAGTACAGTCAACAGCAAAATTCTCATTGACTTCCACAGCAACTGAACAAAGTCACTAAATGCAAAATCTGTCTTTTTTTTTTTTTATAACGCAGTTAAAGTGTTATTGGCTCACACAGTCTTTCATGAACCTGTTGTTAATTGAGCTCTAGTATTATCACCTCTGCTTGCCAGTATTATCAACTTCCATTTGGAAAAAAGTTACTGGCTCTTACACCTGTAAAGCAGAAAACCTGAATACTAAATGCCCAACCCGATAGACTTTAGAAATCCACGTTTTTTATTTTTTTATACGGCATCATTCTAGAGCTAAGCTCATAAACGCTGAGTGCCTGGTGGTGCTGACACTGAGAAGGGAGAAAGGGAGAATTCAGATGACCGAGAAAATCCGGATATTTCTGTCCTGAATTTACAGCAAGCATGTGACTCAGTTGTATGTCTTTTCCCTTCCAGAACAGAGCACAGCAGAGCAGGCTTACAACTGCTGGAAAGTGTCATTGTGTCTTTAACATATAGGTCAATGGTATAGATTTGAGGATCAGACAGACATGAATGTTCCTTTTGAAAAAGATTTTAACATAAAACTTACTATAGCGTGCTAAGGCTGCAAGCTGTGGTACAAACCTTTTCTTTGCATCAGCATAATTTTTATGTAGAAGGCTCTTTTCTTCTGAATTTCGGACTTACATACAAATAACTATAAGCATATTTCAAAGCATATTTTAGTGCCTGATAGTGCTCATAAATCAGGTAGTTATACTTGTAATAATTTTTGTGAGTGGGTGTTCATGTGCGTGAGAAGATATGCAAAATTGGAAGGTGAGATGAGCCATGATGAACATTAAAGGTCCGGAAGCATATTGATAGCTGGTGTAAATTGTCAGGGCTTCATTGATTTCAATGGTCCTATGATAAATACTAATTCAGCTGGTGCTAAAAAAAATGTCATCAGCTGAGCATCTGGTCAATAACAGTGGAGAATGCAGAATGAGGCGTCAGTGTTACCTCCACGGTGAGCACTTGCGTGTACCGTTGAATTCAATCTGTGTGGTGCAACAAAGTAAAATTCCCTGTTTATTCACATTTTTTGAACTCTCCGCTATTGGGTGGAGTAGTGCACGTGGAGAGAAAGATGCGTATACATATACAAGAAAACATTTTCTATAACAAACACTTCTATGGCTTCTGCTGCAGTGATGGTACTTTTATCTTCAAAGGAAAAAAGCGCAACATTTCAAGATGCTGGGTGAAAATTACTTTTACACATTTGTTGCACTTCTGTGAGTTTTTCATTCATCCCAATAGCAAGGAAAACTAAACTCAGAATAGGCTTTATTCTGCTATTTACATACAATACTTAAATTCCTTTTAGCAACTAAAGCTTATTAAAGAAATGATAGTTTCACATGGGTATGAATTACTAAGAATTATAATATCAACAAA
The DNA here is from genome assembly GCF_000687285.1 of Phaethon lepturus. Classification (NCBI taxonomy): domain Eukaryota; kingdom Metazoa; phylum Chordata; class Aves; order Phaethontiformes; family Phaethontidae; genus Phaethon; species Phaethon lepturus. The sequence goes on from NW_010548895.1 coordinate 33,318, forward strand.
AAGGCATGAAGCCAGGCTTCACATAAAAATCTACACTTCCTAGGTGATTCTCAACATTTTTTTCTCAACGTTTTCCACCAGGTAACGTTCATTACCTTGTTCTAACCATTTCCCATCTCAGAAAGTTAAGTTTTTACTGAATCTGTAAATAAAAATCAATTATACAGTAGCATTAACGGAACCTAAGAGAAAAGGGACTTTGCGCATGGCTTATGGCAAACTCATGGATTCTGCTGCCTAGTTCTCTTGAACGCCTTATCAAATACCACTAATTTCTAGTCTGCATACAAATGTATCGACGTGCCAGAATTAAATCAAATTAGAATGTTTAGAGTAAAAGCCCATTCGCCATGTTTCAAATTGTTCATATTTATTTGGAGGCCTCAGAAGGACATCTTAATCTTACAGTGCTGTTATTTCAAATAGAAAAAGAAATTTTTAATGTTATTTGGAGAAAGTCCCCTAGCTTACAGACTGGAAAAAAAAAAAACACAACTGCTGCAACAGATACTTTGACGAGAGCTTTGAATGAAAAATAACAAAACCTCTGTAGGGAATTTCCCATTAATCTAATTTATTTGGGAGCACATTTTCACAATAATAATTAAATTATCTAATGTTCGCTTACATTAAAAAGCGATCATCTGTAACAGTTCATTGCTAGAAAAAAAGGGGGGGGAAAAGCCCAATATTTTAAACACCACAGGAAAAAACCAACAACTTACAAACATCAAAGGAATGCCATGATGTTTGACAGCTTCCTATGAATTCAGCTGTTTCATCTCTTAGTGAAGTTGGCAACAGAAATTCCAGCATTTTCTGTGCAGTGTTGGCTTTAAAGCTGTAACATGTTTATTTGTTAGACCTCTGTTCATCTAGTTTTCAGGGTGATTCAATAACCAAAATATCCAATAACTAAAGTCTTCTGACATAGGAAACCATATTTACTACAGACTACGAAAACAACAACTCTGTTCTCCTGTGGAATGTCATAGTCCGGGAGCTCACCCGGGCCCTTCAGGGGGTGGAGAATGCCAGGTGGAACCAACTGAGATACCATTGAGCAAAACGCATTTTTATCTGCTTTATTTCTCCTAGAAATGTCAGCGCAGCACATTACATTGCCTGCAAGTTTAATAGATAAACGATGATTCCGTTGTTATTTTTTTCTCAAAATGGTAGAATACATTTTCTTAAAAAGGTCTGCAAACATATTTGCAAAAGTGTGAAAGCAATAAATGTAGGCTTTTTATATTTTCACTGAACCTCCAAAGACTGACTGATATCCTAATTTTATTGGAAATCTTGTCCAGGGATGATACAAGGAATTAAGTATCAAACTCAATTTTGCTTTCTTGTAGGCTACCGTGGAAAACAAATCAAACAGATAAATATACTTAAAAGAACAAACTTATACTCCATGAAGAATAATGAAGATATTCCAAAACCTTTTCCTATATTTTTATTTTGTTTCAGCTTTAAAACAGCTCTTGGTCTTTTTTAATGTTGTGTTAAAATGTGGGACACCATCTTTTGGAAAGCCAGCTGCTGCAATGCAATTATAAAGTAGCCGCTAAAAAATCATTCACAGTATCTGCATCACATGAATGGACTTTTTTTTCCAAACAGGAATGATAAAATTTGTGTCGTTGCCTTCATCTTTCACATTTTAAATACTGTTCGCTGACAGAAATAAAGTGTAGTGTCATGCTTGGTTTACCTAAATCATTTATTTTGGAACTAATAAAAGTAAACAATTACCAGATACTGTATATAGAGAGATATATAGATATATGGCCACAAATAAACTATCGTAGAAAGTTATTTTGGTTTGATAAAGTTAAGAAAAGCACATAAAATCATAGTTCATTAATATCTTGTTTTATGGCCATCAATATTTTTGTATTTTTTTGTTTTGTTTCATCAACATAGCAAAATACAATCTTCCTATTAAACAATAATTATCAGATGGCAGACAATTCTTTTTATTGGTTTACATTGGCAGGTCACAGTCTAAAAGCACAACCACATCAGGCAGAAATTGCACACAGACCGCCCTGGATTTTGAAGACTTTTTTTATGCTTCTACCAAAAGACCTTAATTTAAAATTGGGGACTGTAACACGCACTAATTAAATATATAGATTTCTTTTTTTTTTTTTTTTAATAGTTAAATAAAATGACTGAAATTGAAGTACTTTATTTCGCTTTCTGCTTGATGTTAGCAAACGTGCTTTGAACTTCCTAGCGATCGTTTATGAAAGTTCAGTCACCCAAGTAAAACCCAGGTGATTTTTTTTCCTGTCGCAGAATACTGCAGATTTATTTCAATTAGGCCTGTTCCTTTTTCTGGTGTTTCTATTTGCATTTGTAATTTATTCCTGAAAACTAGGGGAGATTTGCATGTAACGCTATGCCACCGTACAGTCACAGTGTCAGTATTTCTGTAAGAAATGGTTGTAGCTGGGACTGGCCCATAAATTTGCAGTTGTATTAGTTGTAGAAGGCATGTTCATGTCTTCAAAACCCAGACTGGTCTTAAGATATTACTCTTTATTTGAGACAGTTACCATTACTTCATTAAAAAATGACAAAACAGCAATAAACATTTTAGCTCTTTAATGAGCAAAGATCAGGTCTCTTAGCATTGGAATAATATTCGTTATCCAGATTATCTTTATTTCACTCAGTGACCAGTAATATGGCCAAGAAGTACAAAGTAATTTTCCATCAAGTAGTATACAATTTTTGTGTGTAATAAGCTTTCATTCTTGAAAAAGAGTAACTGAAAAGAAATGTTTCTGTTACTGCAGTTAGTTTGTCAGAGAAAGTTCTTCGCATTATCTTACAAACTATCAAAATTGCTAGTAATTTGAAAAAATGTAAAAAAAAATCACATAACTTTAGTCTAATAGAAATATAGTACAGGTAAGACAGAAAGTATTTATCAGGGATGTGCTCTTAAGTCCATCTCAATTATTTCTTTTATATAAATGTACATCTGATTACATATACAAACATTTTGAAAGGACCGTGGTATATAATTACTGGAAAGCAACAGGGGAATGAAAAATTCCTTGTGATTTTAGAACATTCATTTCAAATCACACAAACATCTGTAGTGTTCAGATTTTAAAATTTCCAGTTGTTGTCTCTCCCCCCGTTCAGACATACCCTCTTTTTCTACACTGTTGCCATCTGGTCTAGAGAAGTCATTTGAACGGCAAAGCTAATGTATAGCAAAAAGGGAATCAACGTTATATTAAAGCATTATAAGTAAACTTTGTAACATGCAACATGAGTTTAAACAATAAACTGAAAAGTGTAATCAGAGCGGTAACATAGGGGCATTTTTATATTGCAAGATATCATTGCAATTCAATTTTTGGACACACTTTACCTTACCAATTTGAGCTAAATATATTGTAACTAAATCACAGCAAATTACAAATCCTTCATCAAAGGAGATTCCATTAAAATTATAGTTATGTTAAAGTTAGAAATCATTTAGGTGGAAAGGAAAAAGAACATTAATAATACAGATTCTTTGTCTGGGATTCATATCAGCGAGGGTTCACCACTGTATACCTAGAATGCCATAAATACGTTTCAGAACTGTTGCAATTCCCTCTATTTCTGTAGCTACCGTGAAATATTTTACTGTAATTACTTTTGCCCCTTTAAAATACTTCTTTAGGTTGTGCCAATTGATGGAGAAAGCTTCTATTAAAAACTCCAATGGGATGAGAAGAATTTTAATTACGGCTTAATCAGCAGCACAGCCACCAAGCATATAAATTATCATGCACATCGTGCTAAAAATATCCAGTTTCCTTTATTCCCACAACTTTTATACTGACAGCACTTATGTGATAATGTTGTACCTGCCAGGCTGTAAAACTTCTTTGACTGGCAGGTTTCAGCATGAGCCCCTTTCTAAGGCCTTAACAGCATTGGTGCTTTGTGTACTTATTCAAATATGTAAATATGGTCTACACAAGAAAACAGGTCCAAATAAAAATTGGTGAAAATTATCTGACATTCCATTAGTGTGTCCCTTGTGCATATTTATAGGTTTTTAAAATTTTCAGTCATAGTTCTTTCCTGTTTGTGTTGCACATGCCTAATTCCACTATGTAACTTAAATCTTCAAAAAATTAATACTTGAATGTGAATGAAAAAGTATCATTCAGGACAACTGCTTCAAGCAATTGCAAACAGTTGGGTTTTTTTGTTTTTTCTTTTGTTTGTTTTGTTTGTTTGTTTCTTAAGTTCATTCGATATATGTACAATGCATTTTTTTCAAAACCCCGAAAGTTCTTGATATGTATATTCACATAATATTCCTCCGTATTTAAATAGTAAGAGTCTTGTAGGTTGAAAGCCAAGTAATCTTCAGTAATATCACCTACTGTAATCCATCAAAAAATAAAGTTTGTTTCATCTTGTCTGGCTATACCCTGGTTGTTGAGTGTGAATGGGGGTGGGGATGAGGATGGGGCAGAGTATTGTTCTGTCCTCCGGTAAATGTATTGAATGTGTGTAGGGGTTGAATCCCTGGTATAGTGTTGGGTATCATTGTGATGGTGTTGGGTGTCATTAAAGGAATATCATCAGGAGACCTTCTCATAGCTAGTGTGTAGTCTGGGGGACAGGCGGTCCTAAGAACCACCTCATGTGGATGGATGGACTCACATTCATGATCCAAGTCAGTGTGCTTCATTTGGAGGGACATTATCTCCTCTTCTTGTGCATGGGTAAGATCATTGGTAGTAGTACGTTGTGGGCTACACCTCCTATGAACATCATGTCTCCGCTTGTCTTTTTTGTAGTACAATGCTGCAAATGCCAAAATGTTCAGGAACAGCAAAGATGCACCAACTGCAATAGTAACACTCAATTCTGTTGAATAGTCCCTTTGATCCACTGAAAAGGGGCTTGGTTGTTGTTTGGGATCGTCTTGTTTGGCTGTAGGAAAGGCTGAAGTAACAGAAACAGAATTTTTCCTTGTTGGTCTGAAAGTATTATCAGTCGATGGCACTTTAGTTGTGGTAGAGGTATACTGTGAAATGTCGTTAAGATTGTGCAGATGAGGTACCAGTTCCAACCAAAGGTTCACTTTATTGGCCCTATAATGTTCTTTAACTCGTGGTTTTAATCCAATGTGAAGATACAGTTGGTCTTTCTGAGAATATCTGGTCCATGCTACTTCTTCAAAACGATTTGGTTTTGTATGGATAAATTTTGTATCTTGCGGCACTGGTTGATTTGGGTCACTAAAAAAAAAACAACTCCAATGTTACAAAGTATTTCAAAAGGAATTATAAAATTAACATAATTAAGATTTTATACTTAATGTTTAAGTCTGCCTTTGGACAGAGCAGAATGCTATTTCCTACAATTAGAGGCCTTAATAATCTTGATTAGAAGCAGCATTATGCAAACGAACCCTTCTTCTACACAGACTTCAGCGACCTCCCTAGTTCCCCAAAACGTTGGTATCTCTCACACTGAAATCTTGTGCTGCTGAGGACAGATTGGCAGCAATGTGTTAACGCGGACAAGTGTATGAGACACCAGTGTGAGAGGACATTAAGCTTTGCGTTTCTTTTTTAGTAACATAAAGCTCATAAAGCTCAGCATTTCAGTTCATATGCAGTATCTGTGGCCTTCCAGAGGTGAAAGACCATGGCAGGGCATAACTCACCGTAACACATAGTGACTTTGAGTCCAATCGCCTAAGGTAGGAAAGTGTTTTGAACTACCAGTGAAAGAAGAATTGATGAAAATGACAAAAGTCTTCAACTTTAAAGTCACATATTTTATGGTCAGAAGTGTCAGTTTAAAACAAAATGCATTATTAAAATGAGATGTATTATATTTGGTGCAATATTTGTGTAATTTTCTGTCTCATGGGATGAAAATATTACCAACGCTGGGGTAAAGTCAATTACTAGTGTAACCGTTTCTAAATATACACATACGTTAAATGCTTAGTTTTGCACTTTTCTGGGGATCCCTTCATTATTTTTGTGTACGAAGTATTTTTTTAATTTCCTCACGCAGAATGTTCGCATTTTTTACCAGAGGTTTTTTACCTCTTTTTGCTAGAATGTGTAAGTGAGCTGAGGAACCTTACAATCAACATAAATATCCAACTCAATTCTTAATCTCTTCTTCATCCTACAAGTACAGAGGCATTCCCAAGGGAGATAACCAAGGGAAAACACTGCGTCATTATATCCTGAGTTTGTATACAAGACTTTTCATTATCTGGTACTCACCCAGTTTTTGCAAAGTTTGTCCAGTACGTCATCACCACTGCACTTAGCATGACATCGTTTTTGGAGAAATTACAAGGAAATAATTCAGTAGGACCAATCATGGGGATTCCTAGTACGTAAGGAACCTCATCTCCATGGGCTGCATCTGCCCATGCAGGTACCTGATCTGTCTGGCAATGATGGTAAAAGGCATAGAAATATGTAGGCGATCCAAAATTTGAGTGAAGATCTGCTGTAGCCACTGCTGGTGCAACCCACTGGTGATCAGTAAACAAAGCCAGCAGTGTTTTCCTTCTGGTCTCAGGATTGTGTCGATCTGCCCAGTCTGTGTACATAAATTTAATAGTTTCCCTCAAAATATCTTTGCCTTCAGGGTATCCGTATAAGTTATCGACAAAATTAGAAACAGCAAAGTCAAAATCACTAGCTGATATGCCATCTTCGCTATCCACAATATTTTCAACAAATTTTAACCCTTCCCCTTGGTTAACTCCCAACATGATGTCATAATTGAGAAATTCTCCTTGTTCCATCAATATCTGAGGATCATCTGGTATCACATCGCCATCAATTACTGGTCCAAAGGCTATATGGTATCTTGCTGGTTGAATGTCCTGGTCGACAAGTTCTCTATAAGGCTTCTTCTGCAGACATTCTACCAATTCTACAGTGTCTGACATGTTGCAACCAACTTTCGTAGCCAACATCCTGGCGTATTTTGCAGGCTGAAAACTAACTGCCCAGCTGGAGAGAGCTGTTCCGCTTTGAGCTATTGCTCTTTGAAAAAGTCCTGTGGGGAGAAATATTTAAAAACTACTGAAGTGACCTTGAAACAGCTACATACTTGAAAGACTCAAAGGAGTTCTTTGAAACAATAGAAAACTTTAACAGAAGAAATACTTGAATCTTAATAGTACTTAAATATACAAGATGGTGAGGTCTGACTGTCGTTGTACCTACAGGTAATGTACACACAATAAATGCAATATGCGCAGAAATTGAAGCAAATGATTCCACGTCAATGTAGTCCAGCTGAGGAACACATTTTCAAAAGAAACTCAGGAAGAAAAAGAAGTGGCATTATCTTACGTAGGATAACACTATTAGCTTGAAAGAAATTCCTAAATTTAAAGCAATTTATAGGTTGGAGGAAAAACCAACACATCTCTGAAATGGATTGAATTTCTGAACATTGTTCAAGCCATCAGAAACATGAGTGCATACAACTATGTGTTAAATAAACCTAATATTTTGCTTTTTTATGTTTGTTTGGGATTAAACTTGGTTTGAGAGGTGTAGTGCTTTTGAATTGTATATCACAGCAAAAGTTTATATTCTGGAGTAATAGATGAGAAAGTACTGGGCAGTTATTAAAGTTATAAGTGTCTAAGAGTCAAGATCCTTTCTTGTAAGGAGTTTTTTAAATGAAGGTTTATAGTGATCACACTTACATAAAAAGGGAAATTATATATTTTACACTATTTAGCTTTGTAATTCAGAGATTTAAACACATGTTCAGGTATTCATTTAGGGGGAGAGAGAGTATGATCTGGTGCTGCATGTGAACTTGTAGCAAAACACAAAGACCTCAGTGCAATTAATTTGAATTTATGCCAATTTAACTAGCACACTGGACCAGGAATTCTACTCATAGAAATAACAAAATATGTTTAAATTGCTGTTTTCCTCTCCTTTCTGTAAGCATTTCTGAGTGTATCCTGGATGAAAGCCTTCACTCCCTTGTAGTCAATGAATCAATCCAATTTTTTTGCTGTTGACTCTAATGCAACCAAAGCTCCACCCTTGTTCTGATACTTCTTGTGCTCCCTTTGTGTTGCGGCTTTGCCTTTTCCCGCTCCCTTTGGAGAGAGTTCTGAAAGAGGTTTTGAGTCTGAACCTTGCACAAAATCATGTTCATCCCTAGTGTCAGAAACTTAGACTATATTTAAGTAGCCGTGACCTTTCTGGTTTTTTACATTTTCATGGAAGTGCGTCCAGTTCATTTCAGTAATGCACTAATTACTGGAAAATATTTTATGCTGGGCCCTACCTCCTACAGCTCACTAAGTAATACAAAATGGTCTGTAGCCCAGAGAGTTGTGGTGAACGGTGTTAA
>NW_010548896.1:0-458 GCF_000687285.1 Phaethon lepturus
GTCGGCGCGGTCGGGCTGCCGCTTTTTGGGGGGGGGTCCAGCTCCCCTGGGAAGCCCGGAAAGGGCTGAGGAATAGGGAGACCCTGAGGGCAGGGAGAGCCGGGAGCGAGGCGGGTACCTGAGCTCAGGCGCTGCGTGTTTTGTTGATCCTGCTGCTGCTGCTGCTGCCTCCTGGCGAGCTTCTTCATCTGGCCCAGAAGAAGGGGAAAAAATGGGGTGAAATCATCCCCCCCCGCCAGAGCAAGGAGGGAGGGGAGCCCCGGCACCGGCCGCTGGCTGGGGGCTACCCCTCGTACCCACCTTTGCTCGCTGGTTCTGGAACCAGACCTGCACCACGCGGACGCTCAGCCCCGTCTCAGCCGCCAGCGTCTCCCGCACCTTGGAGAGAGGAATGACAGTGGCCTCTCAGCCCCCTCGGCTCTTCTGAGGGACTTTAGGAGGGGACAGAGCAGCCGGGG
>NW_010548896.1:562-947 GCF_000687285.1 Phaethon lepturus
CGCCCTCCGCTGCTGCGTAGTCAGGATTGTCCGGGGTCTCTTGGGCCGCTTGTGGTCCTTCCCGTCCTCGGCACCCTTCCCCGAGGCTTGGCCCAGCTTGCAGATGCTGTCCTCATCGTCACTTTTGCCTAAGGGGGGAGAAAAAATGCAGGTTCTTTACAGACAGCCGGCAGTGCACGTGTTTTTCCAGCATGTCCAAAATAATCTGGGAGGCTTAAAAGAAGCTGGTGCTGGCAGGGATCTTGTGAATATGAGTGAGGAGCTGAGGTTTGGGGCTGGCTGCCCCATGGCAGCTCAGAGCGGGGGAGAGCTGTTGTGGCTGGTAGTCTGGGGTCGCCCAGCCCGCAGAGGTGCTTTTTGGTTCTTCTTTTCCCCACCAGTCTGA
>NW_010548897.1:0-238 GCF_000687285.1 Phaethon lepturus
TGCAGCCACCCTGAAGCCCGCCAGCGCGGCTGCGTCACGGCCGCCCGCAGCGTGCGAAGCCACCTGCCTCCCCGCTCGGTGGCAGCGAGTGCTGTGTGCCGGATAACACCCGTGGTTCAAAGCTTTACCCCGTACCGTGTTGGTAAGGCCTGGTTCTTACACCCCAAAGCCGGAACACGCCGGAATTTATAGGACTTTTATGTACGTGCTGTCGTCTTGAGCAATCGACGAAAACTTG
>NW_010548897.1:619-828 GCF_000687285.1 Phaethon lepturus
GACGGGGGCTGCCGGGCGGAGGCCTGCCTGCCCGAAGCCCGGCCGAGCGGGAAGGCGCGGGCAGCGGCTGCTATTTCACCGCGGGGGCTGGCAGCGGGTTAAGTGCGATAATCTGAAACAGCATTTCTGTAACCTTACGAGAAGGGTAATAAAACTGAGTGAGATGCGTCCTGTTCCCTGGAATTTATCAAACTAGGGTCGTCTTTCTC
>NW_010548898.1:0-9171 GCF_000687285.1 Phaethon lepturus
CCTTGCCGGTCGCTTGGTGCTCCCCCTGCCGCCGCCTCGGCCTGCTTTGGGTGGAAGCCAGAGCTGGTGGTTTCGGCCGGGTACTGCCCTGCACCGCGCACTCCAGGAGCGGCCGGCGGCGCCGAGCTTCCCGTGGGGCAGGCGGGGGGGGGAACGCCTGCCTTACGTTGGTAGCAATGTATGTAGTTTTGACCTGGTGCCCGGAGACGCTGTCACGCGAAACTACAAGTGAGGGTCGCGTATTCGCTGAGAAGGCCTTGCTGGAGATGAAGCCGCTATTGTTGTGGTAGCCTGGACTGGAGTCGGGGTCTGCCCTGCGTCTCGCCTCATTGTCAGCCCGGTGCTCGGCTTCCTGAGCGAGCTCTTCTCGCTGGTCATGTGGTGGCTCTGCTGGCTCCTGCTGCCTTACCTGCGTCGGGGGTCAGCAGGCACTCTGCTCTTGGTCCTTCTGGGTTAATATTTGGGGCTGTAATCTTAGTGTTTCTGCAACTGGCTGAGAACATCACGTCGCCTGATAGTAAAAGGCTTTCCTGTTGTCAAAGTGTCTGTGTGCCTGAATTTTCTACTCACTAATTATAAGCAGCTATTTGACTTTTCTATGATGAGACCAGAAGTGCTTGCTATATAGTGCAGTCATGGTTTTCCAACTGACTTATACCCCCACTTAGTGTTACTCTGACCTGATTGTTCTGTGTGGAAGTTTATTACCAATACTTCTTAAGAGATTCTTTGGTAATGCTGTTAGAAATTGCCCTTGAACTTTAGATAAGCTGTGGTTATCCTCTGTTTCTTATCATTTGCTCAAATAAATTACTCTGATTTGGGTTTGAGAATGCTTTAATCTATAACCCCTTGCAGACCATCTCTGTTCTGTCCATAGGGCTTTCAGTTACTCAATTTGGGAAAGGAAGGAATTATCCAATTTTAATATACTACACAAAGTGATCTTTTTCTGAAATTCTGTTTTTCCCAGTAGTGATCTAATTGTTAATTTTGGGTGCGACTTCTTTCTCACTGTCCGTAACAGTTAATTCTATTCACTTCTTTCTGCAGTGCCTCTTGTTGCTTATGCAAATCTTAATTTGTTTCTCTAAAACTTGCTTTTGGAAGTTTCCACGATTTTTTCCCATTTACTTTGCCTTCATTTGGAATTCCAATTTTGTACTTTTTTTTTTCTCCACCTCACAATATCCTTCTGCTGTTTAAGTCAAGAGGACCATAGGTTTTACTAGTTCCCCTAATAGTTTTCCTTACGAAGTTGTTTCTGGTATGTTCAGGGACGACAGAATTGTCCCCAAAGGTTTCTTTGCCAACCTGCATTTCAGGTTAATATTCCTTCATTCATTTTAAACTCATCACTATGTCTGTCATATAGCTGTCCTTATAGATTGAATAGTTACCAACATCAGTAGCTTCTGATAATGTGTTATATCTTAAAAAGAAGAGTAAGCTCAAACTCCAGATTTTTCTGGTGAAGAATGCATTTGCTATCTAAAATAGTGGTCTTACTTGACAAATTGCTCTGCTTGCTTAGTAATTTTGAAGGATTTTTCTTAAAGTTGAAGGAAATCCTTGGTAAGACTATTCAAATACAGGTGCAAGTTGTGTTAAATATTTCATGTATTACATGAAGAGTGCTTTCTGTATCCTGTTGCAGTTACTGATGATAATTTGTTCTAAGCATGTTGTTTACTTTACAGAATTCTGAGGATGTCCGATGTAAATGCATCTGCCCTCCTTACAAGGACCATTCGGGCCATATTTACAACAAAAATGTTTCACAGAAAGACTGGTGAGTGTGTGTGGCATCAAAAATTATAATGAGTCTTAACTGGTTAAAAGACTTGTTCCATAGTGATTATATGTGAGTCATAATGATTATATGTGGTGGTGCCAGGAGAAATTACATCTCTTGCATAACTTACTGGAACTTTTCTTTTAAAATTACTCCAGAATTCAGCTCTAGTAAGGGACAAGGCTTGAAATCCATACTTTTGCCCTGTCTTCTGTTTTGGTCTGCTTGCTTGCATGTTTAGTTAGTTATTTAGACTTGGAAGTGGTAAGAAAGGAAAGAGATGTTGTAATTTGAATTCAGTGATTTGAAATGGCATAAAGGCAAAGGAGCATGGCTGTGGAACTAGGACTCAGGAGTATTGTCGTTTTTTTTCTCTACTCTTGAAAGCCATTGTATCATTTAGAGACTATTGTTTCTTGAGATTTCTGTTCCTCAGAATTGCAGCCATAGAGTGCAATTATATGAAGTGGCCTGAGCTGTCTAACAACACATTTTTTTCAGAGAGAGGTCTTGCATCTCTGTGCCCTGGCAATGTGCTCTATGGTATTGTTTAGGCCAGCTATGGCATTTGTTAGACTCCTCTCCAAGCTGAAGGCTGATGTGCATGGCCAGGGATGAGGGTTTGGGGAAGGAAGTGATTTGTTACATTGGCATAACTCCCTTGTGTAATTTCACCTGGACTATCATTGTCTATGTGAATCATACAAATAAAACACCATGGTTTAGAGTTGCGTTGGTGTTGGAAGTGCTTAGGGATTCTTGAGTTAACCTATAAACGTGACATACTTCTTGATGTATTGACTATTCTTCGGTTACATTAAGAATTTATAAAAGACTTCAGTCTGATGAGTAGCAGCAAGTTGGCATCTTGATTATGAAAATTTCGTGCCCCTGAGTAGGCCCACAAAAATAATTGTAGGAATAAAATTAATAATACAAATATGGGCAGAGCTATGCCTTGACTTATTAAATTACTTACAGGGGAACTGTGAGAAACAACACTGTAAATCTCAATCTAAACTAATGAACATAAAATGTACTGTCAAATCAAAATTACTATTTTTGTCCCACATTATTAACTTAACAACATTAGTCCTACTATGACAAATTAAGTTTTGATGAAACATACTGGGAGAATTCCAGCTGCAGTAGGCTTTTCAGAGTAGCAATGTTACTGGTTTTATTCATTACTGCTTTGCAAATGAAAATGGATTTTTTCAGTGGGTATTGCTTAGTGTGTGTCTTACTAGCAGAAAAGACCCTGTTTCCCTTTAAATCAATATTGGTACTGACTGAAGGAAAAATTAGCTTTGAAGGCTTGACTAATTTTATGGTGACAGATACTGATGCATACAGAATCTCAAAAATCTGTTTTTCTATCTTAAATCTCATTTTGTTGAGATAATTTCTTAAGTGACCATCTGGGAACATTTTATGGCTTTGATAATCTGTTTCAGGTGTCTTCTTGCCATTTCTAAAAGGCTTGATTGCTGATTCATGTGCAATAAAATCGACAAATCTGGTTCTGTAGTTTGGCTTCTGCATCAGTGCAAGTGACTTACTGAATAGAACTGGGTGATGTACAGCATCCTTTAGGTATTTAGATTAGTCACTTGTGAGACGAGACAGATCAATTTTTAGTGTCTTTATGAATTATGTACAGTATGATGACCACTTACTGCTTACTTGTCCAGACATAACACGAAAATTTAATTTTTAATGTTGAACCTGTAATGTGCATCATGATGCTCTCATTTAGATGTTTCAGTTCTTTCACTTGGAGTGGTCTGTTCTTCAGCTTCAGACTGGCAAATGGCGCGTTATGTTAACATCAATATGGGCTGGGGTGCTTTGACACCAATACAGGTGTTGATGCTTCTGGGCTTGGGTTTGGAACTATTGCAGGTAATCCCATCCTGATGGACAATGTGCTAGGCAAGCATAGTGATGTCTAAGCACCTATAGGGTTTAATAACCCACTTGGAAAGTGTTGGTGTTTGTATTTTGTACTTTGAAAGTATTGGTGTTCCATGTACACAGGCTGACTGCAGTGGTAGTCATAGATGTGGAGGGAGGGAGGACACCCTGGCTATAAGCGGAATGAACTGGAAATCTGTCTGTGCAGAAGCTGCCCTTCCGACTAGCCTAGCTTCCCTTGGAAGAACTGCTTCCTTGGTGCTGTTACTGTGGGTGCAAGGGAGAAAGTGGTAATGTAGAGGCAGCTGAGTGGGAAAATCAGTTAGAAAAGCATCAGCCTTTTCTACATTTTCCTCTAAAACTGCCATGGAATCACAGTCCAAGGAAACACATCACCAAAATTCTAAGGTTCTGATAGATTTTATTTTTTTAATACTTCCTAGCAACTTAAAATCCTCAACTGGAGAAAAAAATTTTTTATATTAATATTTGATATATTTGCAGTAAGAGACTTGCTACTGTACTTAAGCTACATACAAACTTCCTACTGTACTTGTGCAGCATGTTGATGCAAGCTTTCAACCATATGAACAGAAATTGCTTAAATCGTAACTTGCATTATTTTGATTTTGTAGCTTGAATGCTGCACTCCTCCACAGACGAGAATGTAGTTCTAATTTCAAATAAATGAGAAAAATAAGCCTTCCACTCCTCTCCAGAGGATATGAATTGACACTCAGTAGTTTTTAGTTATGAAGAAGAAATACAAAGAAAACAGAAGAAATGAGCTGGGTGTGTGGCCATGTGTTTGCAGCGTACCCTAGTGAAGTGTTGAATCCTAGGCTGCTGCTGTCACATCAGGTGTTTTATTTCATTACCTGCTTCTGACTGCACTAACATTGAGTTAACCAGGATAAAAGCATGATTTTTGTTCCATCAGTGCTCTGCAGGGACCCTGGGATGTGAACTCTGAACAACCAGCCTGAGTCAGCAAAAAGACCAAAATTACATAAGTTATTGGTGGAAGCAGTTGTCTCTTGGCAGCTGGATTTTAGTGCTGTGATATAGAGTGCCCCTAAGATTGTCAACCATGCTTTTTGGCATGGGACTGACTTATATTTTATAATCTTTTAAGTCAAATTACGCTTTTGCACCCAGGTCTGGTGCTGAAAACTAAATACTCTTTATTCACTATCTTGTTGCTTAGAGAAACAACCCATCTGACTTCTTTTATTTTTCTTTAATGCCCGTAACTTGTGATGGCAAGAAAAAAGAACTTCTGTTCATCAGCACTAAAGGGGGGGTTAATCTTTGTTCAGATAGTGGAAGGATAGGATAAGGCTCTTTTGAGTATGATGAAGAAAGTGTATAGCTGGAATTTACTTTCCTCCGTGATGTCAGTGTCAAATGATGCATTTGTGCTGATATTCAAATCCTTCAACTTGTTATGCTAGCAGCTTTAATGCTTTCACTGAAAAGTGAAAACATTGTGTTGAGTTAGAAAGGTCTTAAAACTTGTTTAGCAGATTGTTAATAGCTGAATTTCTTGTTTAAAATAATTGTGTAGTGATTTATTCTGTTTTTTTTATGTCTTGGATACCTATTATTTAGAACAGCTGAACTTAAGCAAAGGTGGCTTCTCAGCTCATGCAGCTGGGGTCTGCATGCATAGTGGAATAGGTAAGCTAAAACCAGCTCAAAACTGAGCAGTTTCTGTTTTTCTTCAGTGATTGTCTTCATGTGGTAGAGCCTATGCCTGTCCCTGGACCTGATGTAGAAGCATACTGTTTACGTTGTGAATGCAAATATGAAGAGAGAAGCTCTGTCACAATTAAGGTAAACAATGTGATTCTGTTGGCATATATTAAATACTTCAGCTGGTTAGTAAATGTCTGTTGTCTTTTAGAGAAATATTTTTTTTTAAAGGGAAGATTTTTCTGGAGCAGCCTAAGACTTAACTTTTTTTCATGATAGTTGCTCACAATTTATCTTGAGTAGTAACAATAGCATCAAGCTATAGCTGAAGGAGTGGGCTTGAGATCCTTTATTGAAGATCTCTACTTTTGAGATTAAGCTTTACATCTTGCTGAAATTCTGACTGTTCTAGGGCATTTTGTTAAGCTTTGGACTCCGTGTTTTTGTTATTATTTTAGAGGGCCTCTCATTATTCTGCTGTCTTACTTGCTTACTATGTATTTTCTTTGTGTGTTGGCAAGCTAAAAAGAGCAAAATAATCCATGTTTGCTCCAACAGATGATTTCTGTATTCTTCACGTTGTTACCCCGTTGGAGCCATTGAGCCCTAGGCTGGGGTGAATAGATTGTGCAGTGCGTATTTTCTTCTTTTATAACACACAAGTTATTTTAAGAGGGATGGTGTAAGATTGTTAGCAAGGCCTCATGAAGAGGAACTGTTACAAGCTAACATCTGTCTGCCCCAAACAAACCTTTTTAATACTAGGGTTGTAGTTTGGTGGTTTTCTTCTGTTCATGGTTTTTAAGTCATCTAATGACTCTACCGAAGATTGACAGGCTCATCACAAACTTTGCATGTGCTCTTCTTTTGGTCCTAGCTGCCTGCTGAGAGATGGTGGGGGTAATGTCACAATTCTGACGTAAACTGTGCTTGCATTGTGTAGGTTACAATCATCATATATCTGTCTATTTTGGGCCTACTTCTTCTGTACATGGTGTACCTTACACTGGTGGAACCTATACTGAAGAGACGTCTCTTTGGACATTCACAGCTCATACAAAGTGATGAAGACATTGGGGTGAGTTCACCAGAGTGCTTGTGTATTTGGGTCAACATAAGGGTTGGGATGGTTAGTTGTTAAATAACTATTTGGGATGAGCAGCTTTTTTTGCCAGGCAGTGTAGATGCTTTTCCTGAAGGGAGAGGAAAAGGAAGCTGTGAGATGACTTCTGTGAAGCCACGCTTTCCACGGGGCTACAAAGCAGTAAGATGAGGACTGCTTCAGTTATCCCAGCTCTATAGACATATTATTTTCTCAGAGAAGAAACAGAGTAGGGGTGGAGTGAAGCATATATAGGAGGTACAACTTCTTAAGTGTTAGTGATCCATACAGTCTTGCTAGTGATCACATTTATGCAGATTGCTTACTGCTTAGATTTCTCTCTACAAAAAGAAAATAGGGGGGCTGCATCTTCTATTGGTCCAGCTTGAATTTGCTGATGCTAAGTTACCGAAGAAATTATTATAATGAAGTAAAATACTGATTGATGCTGAAAATAATTTCTTAGTATTACAGCTAGAAACAGTAGAATGTGACAGTATATTCCAAAAGATCAAAACAGCCTTCTTTTGGAGGAAAAGGTGAGTAGTCCATTAGTGACTTGGCTTCCTTTCGCTACTGGCCTTGCCAATCTCCAACACAGTTTTTTTGACTTCTCATAAAAATGGAACAAGATTTTCTTTGGTACCATTACAGGAAGGGAATATAGGACCTTATGAAACCTTGCATTGGAAAGAGAGAGTGTGGATAAGGAATACTGTCTGATGAGAGTAGGTCATCTGTATTGAAGAGGAACTTAGGACGGTATAAAAATGCAGACTATGGCTCTGCATCTGATGAATCTGCATAGCTGGGAGAAGGATAGCCATAAAGTAATGTGCGGAAAGTTTTCTAAAATGGCAGCTGATTTGATGGTAAAGTGTCAGTGTTGAACCATACAAACTGATAAGACAATTCTGAAGTCTCAGCATCAATATACTTTCTATATTGAGCCTTCAGGCAGCACCGCTTTTACTGATAAAGTATGCTTCAGGTGTGGTGGTACCTTAGAAAGAATTTCTGAAGCCAAACCTGGAGTATGAAATGGGAAGATTGTGGTCTGCTTAACCTAAGCCTTTCAGCAGACGTGAGCACTTTATTGCTGTTGAAGTAAACGGGAGCTAGTCAAAAAGATATACAACATCTATTACTGTCTTACAATAGAATTGTTAAGAATATTTTCATCGTTCCTTCAAATAAATAGAAAGTTGATAGGAGAAGATAAAAAAGTTTGTTGTTGGGGAAACAAAATTATATGGCAACACTCTGTCAAATCTTTTTAAAAGCCCTGTAGTTCTGACTGCCTGCTGTTCCAGTGGCTTCACAGATCTGAAGGCATCGAAACCAGTAAATGCTATGCTCTGTTATGCTATGTATCTGTGGATTTTAATGTGAGTTGCACTCAGTTTCTCCAGGTTGTTTTCAGTGTGACAACTGTCATTGCTAGTAAACTGAGGAAGAGCGTATTCTTTAGTTCAACTTTTTCATCAACAGTGGCCACATCAGCCATTTTGACTTAAAAAGGTATTTCTGTTCTGTAGGAGCGGGATATTAAGTATTCATAAGCAATCACTTTCCTAGATAATAACTTTTATCAGCTTTGCCTTCTTTATTTATCTTGACTTCACAACAAAAATATGTGATTGTTACCCAAGTTTGAGCTAACGTTGTCTGGAATGAAGGCTCTCCTGACAGAGGTATACTATTGCTGTTGTGTCCCACTGTTTCTGCACTTTCCTGTGTATTACATGGAGACATATTCCAAATGTCTTTGTATTGACGTCTTAAGATTTTTCCAGTCAATTCTAAGAGGATATGAATTCTGGTTTTTTTTGAAAGGAGGGATTTGAATGACCTTTTCTGTCTGCATTCTTATAGGAAATTGGGCAGATTCCTGCTTAAAATAAATGAACTTGTGCTGTATGCTATACTTCAGACAAATCGTTTTTATTTTATACTGTAGATAAATTATATTAGTACCTCCAAGTCTGTGTTAGAATCTTCTGATTGTAGGTGGAAGAAGTCAAATAAGTTCCATGGCAGAGCTCAGGTTAACTGCAGGATGAATTTAACTTGAATTCTGGATCCCTCTTAACCAATTTCATGTTTTGCTCTAACTGTTATTGTGACCCTTACCTCAGCTTGTGGAGTCAGTGGTACTTATATCTGCAGTAGTGCTTGGAACACAAAGTGCTTCAGGTTTTTGCTTAGTTCATGTTGCTCCTTTTCCGTTTATTCTTCTATGACAGTGGTCATGAAATAAAGTCCGTCATGGCTTATCCACATCTTTGCCTTTCCTCTTGCAAGTTCTTGAAGTACTGATCCTTGTCACACTTTGGAAATACCATGTGCATCGATTTTTGCTGCTGAATTTCAAACCAGAATATTTGTTCATTCTTGTTGCCCATTGATGGCAGTGACAACTGATGAATGTAAACCACTTCCATAGACGTCTTTCCTCTTAAATTCTTTTTTTCCCCTTGTTGTCTACATAGAAATTGGTGGTAGCTAGCCTTTGAGCTGAGATTGTTGTTTATCGGGAAAGCCAGCACCATCTGGGTGGGAGTGTTGATCTGCTGGAGGGCAGGAAGGCTCTGCAGAGGGATCTGGACAGTCTGGATTGATAGGCTGAGATCAATTGTATGAGGTTTAACAAGGCCAAGTG
>NW_010548899.1:0-9807 GCF_000687285.1 Phaethon lepturus
CTCGTTTTCCGAAGTTTCGCCCCAGAGTCGGCAGGGAGGGGGCAGCGTCCGAGAGCCTCTGGGCGTCCAGGCGAACCTGCCGCGGGCGCCGGCGGGAGCTGGGGCTCCGCGCTGCCTGTGGAGCGGTGTGCGTGCCGTGAGGTGCGGCTCGGATTACTAGGTCAGGGGCCGAGGGAATTTGAGGGGCGAAAAGCCTTTCCCTTGGCGTTCACGAGTAGACATCTTCCTCTGTCTCCACTCCCAAAATAACTTCACAAAAAACATCCTTCTCTTCCTAGGAATCTAAATATTCAGAGGTGGCGAGTTTAAAAAGCAAACAGATATGTCATGTATTTTGACAACTGGGATGTTTGTTTGTTGCCAATTCTGTCTGACAACTGCTTGATAGGAAATTTAATACAATTTTATTTCCTAGCTATACATTTCAACTCCTGCAGCTCTTACAGGTAGGCTTGGAGGAACCTATTTGGATGAGATTATTTCTTGTGCTGGCAAGAATGTTATCATCTGAGAAATCGTGAGTGGGAGAGTAGAAGGAGGAATAAGTGGAAATTAAAATCCAGTATTGGCCTCCTATGTGCTTTTTCCTGATACCTGCAGGAAGACATGCTGCAACTAAAACTGGATTTTTCTCAAAAAACTGTGAATTTATTAAAAAACCCTGATCTGTGTTTATTCACTTCAGTTGATCTTGACAGAGGGATTATACTTAGGCAATGTGGAGAATTACAACTCGGGCTGAACACTTGTACTGTATATTAATTTCCTACATCATTAATTTGTATGGGAGTGAAAACCATAAGGGGTCTCTAACAACACTTTGTTTACTTTGTGGGTAACACTTTCAGCAGGGCAGTCTGAGGAAAGCTGAGTAGTTTGCCTTTCCGTGAAGGCACCTGTAATGAAAGTGTCTGTCAGTTTGTGCGTGCGTTCAGCAGCCTGGCTACATCAGTTTTCTGTAACGCAGAGAGAGCTGCTATGAAGCTTTCATGTTTTATTCCAGTATTGTGAGTGGTGAAGGGGAGGGTGCTTTCTGGCATGCGCTGGGACATGTCATTTGTGTTACAGATGAGTTAAGTAGTGCGGGGTCAGATCATCCTCACCCAAGGTGATTAAATCTTTAGCCCAGCAAACAGCTGTAGCAACTAAACTAAAATGATCATCATACCAGTTTTCCAGTGCTCTTTGTGAATTTGCCAAATTAATAACAGCAGATAGAAAGGCAAAAGACTGAGTGTGGGAAATGAGCTGTTAACAGATTGGGGGATCTCCTTAAGGAAAGGAATAAAGTCCTTCTGCCTGTGTTCTGGGATTGCTCCCGGACTGCTGGTGCCCTGCTGGGTACCAGCTGCCCGTGGCAGAGCGCCGGCTGGTCCCACAGTGCTGGCTTCCTCCTTCCTCCAGCTGCTAGAACCACGCTGCGAGTCCCTCAGCTGTTGCTCTGCCCTGTGAGGTGGTACCCTCGTGGCTGTGGGAGGGTGGCGTTTTGGCAAGAAGGGAAGTGGCACATGAGAAATTTCTGTATTCGATCACCGGTAAGGCTGTAACAGAGTTCGAGAGCAACAGGGCTGCTTACTTAGCAGCGCTCTGGATTTCACAACTGGCATTTTTCTGTCTGGCTCTGTAAGCTAGCGGGGCATCCTGTGAGAAGCAGGACCAGAAGAGACCAGCCAGTGAACTGGGTGAAGTTGTAATGTACTGTGATAACGTGGACAGGCAAGAGTGATGGAGTCTTTTTTTTTCTTTTTTTTTTTTTTTCTTTCTTTCCTTTTTCCTGAAGGACGTGGAGGACATTGCCAGGGCATAATATTGAACTAGGCTAGACCTGTTCTGGTCTGTCAGTCCTGTGCCACTGCATAGGAAATGTCCACTCTCCCTAACAAAACTAGCTTTGCATTTATTTTCCACCTTCCTGCTTTCCCACGGTCTCCTTTGATCCTCTGGTTCCTCCTTTAGATGCCTTTCTTAAACGCGCTTATATAGTTGGCTTCCGTGTTTTCTCATGGTAACACGTTCCATATATTCGCTTCTGCTTGAGGGAAACACTCTGTGTCCACCCACACATGTAACACAGTGCTCCCGGCCAAATTCTGATCGCTTTTGTGTCAGTGTAAACCTGAGCAGCTCCACTGGCTCTGGCCCTGCTGCTTTGGGGTCGCAACTATACAGCTCTGGGTACGACGTGGCCCTTGGGCTGGACTGAAGGGTCAGGGAGGCTCGTTTGAGCACACGCCCACATCATGCGACAGAAATATCTGTTCTGTAAACAGTTCTGCTCCTCGGCGAGGTATGCTGTAGAATAAAATAGGCTTTGCTTTCATGGATTTTGTAAATTGCAGAGCAGCTTTCTGTAATGCAGAGGAACAGTGTACGCTGAATAACGAGACACAACTGATTCTTTCTTGTACCCCAGCATTTTACAAATGCATACAATGAAGCAAGCACGATGATTTCTTAGCAGCGCAGGAACACCATAGCCGAAATTCAAGCCTGGGGAAAAGAGGGAGGAGTGGTACCATGTTGAGCAAACACGCTTAGCGCTGCTGGATCACTGGCACAGCGAAGCTCCCAGCGTTTCTGTCTGGCTCTGCCTGGGCAGTGCTCTGCAGAAGCTTACCCTGCTGTTACATGAGTTCCAAAAAGCCCCATGTACACCCTGAGCCACCACTTTTCTCCAGCAATTGTGCTTTCAGTGCTTGCCTTTGACTGTTGCTTGGCAGATGTAGTAGAGCAGTGCTGAGACTAACAGACCCTTCTGCAGCGTGTGCTGGTAGGGTATGTAATTCCAGACCACCAACCTAGAGTAATTTGCTGTACTCCAACCCCCCTTCTTTCTGGGGGTGGGGCGGAGTAGTATTTTTTTTTTAGGTATGAAATTTACAGGATCTCCAATCAAATTAAAGGTGTCCCAGGGTCAACCCGTCAAACTAAATTGCAGCCTCGAGGGAATGGAAGATCCCGAGATGTTGTGGATCAAGGACGGAGCAGTGGTGCAAAGCGTAGACCAGGTGTACATTCCAGTAGATGAAGAACACTGGATCGGCTTCCTCAGGTACAACAGATGCAGACAAGGAAGAATATCGCGGAAACTATTGCACAGTTTTCTGCTGTCAGCTATATCTGTTCAGCCGCAGTGCCCTGGGGGCAGGGTCCGTAGGTCTGTAGTTCAGCGCGTGGCAAGGGCATAACTGAGAGCAGAACTGAGGCCACGGAGGGCTGAGATTTTATGCACTAGAACCATATTGGTTTCCTGACTACTGTGGTGACAGGTGCTTTGCTAATGCTTGTGATGCTTTGAGACGTGACTTCAAGGTGAAAGGATGTTCTTGCCTTGTTTGTTCATCGTGTTCTGCCGTGCAGCAGGAAGACTAAGATCTGACTTACTTAAATAGGTTTTCTCTCTCATACTTGTTCTGTCCTCTTCTTCTCTCTCTTGAGCTGTCAGTCTGCCTAAAGGGTGAGGATTGTTAATTGAAAAGAGACTCCCAGGACTACATCCCCTTCTTTTCTTTGGAGAGGAGTGTTTGTCACCTGAACCATCCCCAAGTCATTTTGCAGAGACCTTCTTAATACATTTACACTATGTGGTACCAGTCCTTCCCCCCTCAGAGGCAGAAAAACTCTCTTCTGCAAAGCGTCTCTCTGTGCCTTTTTTTCGGCAGAAGAGGGATGTCGGCTCGTTCTGGAACTAACGAGTTAAACAAGACCCAGGGTTCTGCTCTGGCTTTTTTCTGTGCATAAAGAGAGCTTGTACAAGCAAACATGCCATCACCATGAGGGCTCAAAACTGTTGACTGCCTGAGAATCACTCTTACCTGAGCTCCGGCTTCATCTCCTGTTAGGTTTCTTGGATTGACGTTGCACGGAGTCTCCAATTCCAGCAACTAAAAGTCTCTGTGCTGAAGCTTGTCTGTAAGAAACATTTTGATAGGAAAAAAATCTGTGCCCAGTAAAACTATTGCATAATATTATGTTGTGGAAACAGTCTGTCTTGAAACTATACCGTTTACTTCCCTCTGTTTCCACTAGGTAACTCTTTTTGCCCCTCACAATTTCTCAGTCTGATCTGCTTTCTCACCTCTTGTTTTCCTCCACTGAGAACTTTCTGCAGGGTGCTAAATCTAGATGTGTCCGTATCTTTTTCTCCTTCTCCTTTCTTCTCCTAAAGTGATCATTTCTACCACCCACTGTGTGACTCTCTGCTGCGATCGCTGTGTTTCAGAACATGTGGCTGGATGGGCAGGACAGCTGATGCCATTTGAAGGTACAGCTCTGAAAATCAGGCTATAGTGGGTCCATTTTGTGCATTTCAGCAAACACTTTCCCTTTTCTGTCTGCCTTCCTGAGATGTTCTTCCCCTTCCCCAAGGCGGACTGCTAGCGTTAGGAAGGCAGGCATCAGATCTGCTGCGGACCCCTGCATGGCAGCAGACGCATGGCTGCGCATCCCGCGGGGGGGCAATCGACATTTGTACGTTGACAGGCGCTCAGAGTCGCACTGGTGCCTTTGGTAGCTGAGACCTTGTTGCTTTGGGGCCGAATTCTGCCCTTACTCAGCACGCTAGCCTCGTGTTGCTGACGGCAGCGAGGATACCGCGGACTTCTGGCAGCGGAGCAAGGAGCAGAATTTCTCCCCTGAACTGGAGGCCTGTGACCTGAATGCTGCTCGGTCCCTGTGGCTGCCTTCCCCTGCTTGGATGCATCTTCTCGGAAGGGGAGCTGTCGCTGAGCAGAGGAGGACACAGGAGTGTTCGCAGGGTGAGGTGCTGTGCTGGAGTAGGTCAGCATAACCCCTTGAAATCACAAATCACGAGGCCCAAGGAGTTTTTCAGTGTGAGGTGCTCTTGGGCTAAGAATAACGCTGAGTGCAGTCGAGGCGAGGGGGGCCCTTTTCTGACCCATCCCGTTCCTGTATGAGGCTGTCAGCAATCCTGTCGCCCAACTGGGGCGAAACAGTCGGGCTCGCTGGAGATTTGTGACTTGGAGTTTCCTGCTAGCTCAGACGCTGTAGGACAAGCTGTCGCTCTTGAAGGCCAGTTAGAATCACGGTTCAGGATCGAGATGACCACCAGCCCCTTCCTATCCTCAGAGGATACAAATGACGGTTTTTCTGCGAGGACGTGTCAGAGGAAGGCTGTTTGCTCTGCTGAGGATTCCCTCCACCCACTTTGGAGAGGAGCCTCCCATCTCCGCTGTTTTGCCGCGCGCTTTGTGCTGGCTGGCTGTTGCCCTCTTCCCCAGAGCTGGCTGCGTCTCAGTGGGTGTTGTCCGTGCATCTGGTTTGCCAAACACTGGAGGGTCCTTTGGGGCAAGAACATGCTTTATCCACATAAAATATCGATATGGCTTTTGACTTTTTTCAGCTTGAAATCCGTCGAGCGGACAGATTCTGGGAAGTACTGGTGCCAGGTTGAGAACGGGGGGAAGAAGGAAGAATCACAGCAAGTGTGGCTCATAGTGGAAGGTAAGGAGGAGTAGTAGTGCTGGTTTCCTTTCAGGGCTGACCCACCAATATGCTCTAGGTGGAAGTGGCGAGAGCAGACTGCTCCAGTGACAGGCTTCTTGGCTCTGAACCATTACTGCTAACTGCAGTGAGGTCTCTACAGAGCAGGAGTAAGAAATAGGAGAGGAGCTTCAAGGAGAGGAGCTGTCAGTTCATTACCTTCTGGTTTTATTTTGGCACATTAGGAAACAAGATCCTTTTGTACACACACATTTCTTTCCAGCCCCTCAATCCATTGTTGCTTTCATCTCCAAATAATTTGTAGAACGATGGGATTCAGGTTGAAAGGGATCCATGGGGATCATCTGGTCCAGCCCACTTCTCAAAGCAGGGTCACAGCCTGGTTCTGTGTATCAGCCAAACAGGTCTTTGAGGGCAAGGTACAGTTTTAGCCCAATTCTGAGTTTCGAGAGAAGTGCTGTACATCAGCAATTCATAGCTGTGACTGTTCCATATGGCACTGTTTTGCCCAGTCTTGTCTGATAAAGAATAACTTCTACATGGTTGTCCAAAAGTCGCCCAAGGCAGCATGGATTGCTGGCTTCTTAACTGTCTCTAGTTTCATTTCCCTTGAGCCATGATTGTGTTAGCTTCTCAGAAGCTAGTAGTCATAGGATGTCGATATTTGGTGAGGCAGTTGGCGGGAACAGTGCATTTGCAGCAAGAAGTGGCTTTTTGTGTGTAATTGGTAACATTTTGGGCCAGAGCTGAATCGGCAGTCTTAAAGAGGGGGAGCAGGGAGGGTGTCGAGGGAGGTGTTGTGGTCTGGGTGTTTTACAGCAAAGGTCTCACTCAGGACCATGGAAATATTCATAGCAGGAGGAGGAATGCTGCCTTCCATAAATCCCAGACTTTTGCCCATCTAAATTTTCAGGTGCAGTTTCACCTGGATTATGTTGTTTACAGCTTAAAACACAGAGTTACTTACAGAGTTACTCTTACTGTGCAGAGTTTCCATTTCTATTCCAATTACCGTGGCTCTCTCCAGAAGTGGCTGCATTTGCATGGTGTGTGTTTTAGGAGTGAGTGGGTATCTCAGCGCGCTAAGTCATCTGAAAAACAAAGGAGCCCTTCTGGATAGCACAGGCAAAAAATATCAGAGTCACAAAAACTAGCTGAAGCTAGGTAAGAGGGAGTGTTGAGAATGAAGGCCAAAGCCTAGAGTGGAAGCGTAAGCTAAAAAAATGCAACTAGTTGCCTTTTGAGAAGAGTAAGTATGGTGGAAGCTAGTTAAACTTGAATCAAGCATGTAATCATGTGAAATGGGAGTTGGTGGCAAAAATTAAAAAATTACAAGTAGCGATAAGGGGTGGATTTCTAAAAATGTGTCAGCTGTTAGCGTAAGAAAACACCGGGGAATGCGAAAGCCTGTCGGTCCTACCTTCACTCTTACTTCTGTATGTATTTCTTCCCTGGGCAGACCAGCTTTGTCTAGAAGTGGTTGCTGTGTTGATAACAACGGTTGTCCTCTTTGCCTGAGAGAGGATCTTTATTCTGCTCATTTGCAGCCTTTGGTAGGTGCTGACACCTTCCAGTGTGCCACACAAAACAAGCGTGGACTACTGGTGATCTAACCTAAAGTGAGCTCGAATGGATTACTATGCTGTCTAATATCTGCCTTGAGATCCACTTAGGTAGTCTGTATCAGGCAGAATTTGTAGCAATGGTATTTGAACTGTCATTCTAATACAGCTGAAGTGTTTGATCTTATGAAATGCATCTCAGTATTTACAAAAACAAAATTATTTTGGAACTCTTTTTTGGTTTAGAAACTAGACTCTGACCTTACCAAGAATATGATAGCGTTCCATGCCCCGAGAGGTAATCTAAGAGGTGCACTGTGGAGTGTGACCATCTTAAAAATACGGATTATGTTTCTTACAGAACTTTCCCTCTGAAATTACACCTCTGACTGTGTGGCTGTTCCCAGGGCTCCTAGCCCCTGTTGTGGCCACAGCCAGAGCCCCAGACACACCTGTATGGACGTGTCCCCCTGAATTAACACTGCCTAAAAACTGAGCTGTAGGAAAAAAAAAAAAAAAGGCCACCTAGGTTGGGTGCTGGCTTGGAACGGGGAGTAGACAGGCTCATGTCCTTGCTTTGCCACTGATTTCGTGGCTGTTGGCTGCTCAGTGCCTCCGTGGTGCCTCTGTGAAAAGGGGGTGCCAGCACTCACCTCTTGCACCAGCAACTGGGAGGCTACACATGTCGCAGACAGTGAGGTATCCAGGTGACATACGTACCGGGGCAGTGCAGGTTCCTGAGCTGGATGAGTCAGCTGCGCTCCCTGAACTACACAGTTTTTAATTGTGGTCTTGTCTGATCTGGTTAGCTGCTCCCAAAGTGAGAAAACCTGCCGAGCTGGGCAGGATCCTCCTGAAAGGTTACCTTGGGTGCCATGGCAAAGGGACAGGGATCCTGCTTACAGGTAGAAGAAACGATGGTATTTTCCCTTCTAATCTTCCTTGGAGAAGGAGGGCAAAGCAGGCAGCTGGTATCTGGAAAGTTGATTCACTTTCACTGTTTATGTATGACTGCAATAAAAAAATAAAGTAAAATACGTAAGCAAAAAGCCGCAGTAAATCATGACGATGGATATACCTGTCCTGAGCATTAGGCTTTGGACAGATAGACACCATCATTCCTGAAGTGACCTATTTTTAGACCTGTCTTAGTTTGTTCATTTACTTGCCGCTCTCAAGGGAGTGGCAAGGGGGTGAGGAGGGCACAAAGAAACTGCCACCCGAAGGACACAAACAGCGACTGGACGGCCAGTGGAAGACCGAGGACACCACTTCCAGCTGGCATGCAGGGGGAATGTCAAGGGTTAGGCATCTAAATCCCTCTTTAGGCACCTATATTAATTGCCTGCTGTTGGAGGTGCTCAGCGTCTGCCGCACCAACTGGAGCCTCTTTGGCCGGGGACAGGCAGTGTAATTCAAGCACGTGGATGCCCAATGTTGTCAGTTCCTCTGTTTCTGTGAGGCGGCAGATCAGTAGTTTCCAGAATGCACTTTTTCCAGCTGAGAATACCTTATTTTGGTGCAGATGCAGTCAGCAGCACCTGTGCTTGACACCCAAAGTTTTGAGTGTAAAAGAGAACTCGATGTTTCTTTGGACCTTCAGCTCCTCCAGCAGCCACCAGAAGCGCATGCTGGCTGTCCTGCAGGGTCGGCACTGGTGCTGATGGCTAGTGAACTTTGTGTTACTGGTTTAGAGCACTGAAACCACAAGAGTTTTGGCATTGCCTGTAAGAGGAACCACATCTCTTGATGCGTTAGTTAACGCTCAGCTATTGCCACGTAGAGATGACCTGAGGTAGGTAGCGTTGCAGCTGCATTTTGCTGCCTGTGGGGCTGATCTAAGGCTAGTTGTAGCAAGCAGTTGTCTTTCCGAGGTGGGGAACAGATATTTATCAAGAGAGCTGTGTCCATGGATAGGTTTCAGCTCTGAAACAAATTACCGCTAACTCCAAGGCAGCCTGCTTCTCGTGGTGTTGGAGCATGCTAGAAGGTGGCTCCAGTCAATTAAGCTGTGGAGAGAGCGTTGTGAATGATCCCAGTCTCTCACCGCAGGGATTCTTTCCTCATTCACGGGTTTGTTACAGCCACTAGTTCAGCACATTCACAAGCTTCAGTTTTTTATGCATGGCAAGAAGTATCTGCAGCTGGATTAGGTGTCTTTTAAAGTGGTGTCTGCCACTGCTAACATTATTGACTGTTGCCTCTTTAAACTCCAGCCTCTCCAGATGAAAAATTGAGCAAATACTGCCACGAAAAGCTACTTCATAGGGAAGTCTTGAAGGAGACTCGGTGAAAGAGGTTTCTCAAAGGCATTTTGGGAAGCAAGCGCTCTTCTCTCTCGGACTTCTTCTAGTGGGAGTATGTAGACATTCATGCCCTGAGGTCATCCAGCGCATCTGACCCTTGGTTGTTGTGATGGGCTTGGAGGGAGTTGGATTAGGCATAGGGGCAGGGCAGATGGGTGTCCAGTGTTGCACACTGGTATTAGTGGAAATAAAAAAAGAGACAGAAAGAGTCTCTCCAGTTATTATCACTTGTCTGTTGCTTTTCTAGGTGTGCCCTACTTTACTGTGGAACCTGAGGATGTGTCCGTGTCCCCTAATGCCCCATTTCATATGGCCTGTGCTGCTGTTGGTCCCCCTGAACCAGTGACAATTGTCTGGTGGATGGGAGACTCTAGAGTGGGGCTTCCAGACATCTCCCCCTCCATCTTAAATGTGTCAGGTAAGGCTGCTGCCAATGCAGGGGATCACTTTGAGCATCGGAAGCGGAGGGCTCTTTT
>NW_010548899.1:9838-17841 GCF_000687285.1 Phaethon lepturus
TCATGTCTAGTGACACTGGGTAGCCACATAGTGTGAGAATAGTCTTTGACTGTACATTGAGGGTTGAGAGATCATGGTTACATACAAAACCAGATCATCTCAAGGGGTGATCATTGCTCTGTGTATGTTCTGCTGGCTTGAGGTGCACAACCTCTCACAAAGCTTGGCTGGAGCTGGCAGTGTGGTAAAGATGCTACTGGACAGATGATGCATTGGGTGCCTCTTTTGTTCCACCTCATGGAGGGTGTTCATGGTTATATTAAGTGACTCTGTTGGTGACATTTGATTTGGAAGTCTCCAAGCATTGATGTATAACAGATGCCACCTCCTCCTTCTGTGCACAGCAATGTCACACACTGCTTTCCTCTCTCTCCCCGCCCCCCCCTCCCCGTTCTTGCAGGCTTGCTGGATGCTCTTGCTGTTGGTACCTGACTGTCTCATGTAATTGTTTGACATTTTTAGAGTGGTTTTATTGGTGCTGAAGTGGGCTGGTTGATATCCTCAGAGACCAGGTATCCTCAGAGCGGGTACGAGGTGCGTGGTGGTAAGACTGCCTTCCCCAGCAGCGTCAGCTGAAGAACTCTGGAACCAGTAGGTGTTCAGGCTACTTTCAGGGAAGGGCGATGTATCTCTACCACAGCTATTCTTGTAGTTACCTCCTAAAGGTAACTTTATTTTAGTTAATTGTCCAACAGCTTTGTGTTGCTGCTTCTCTTCGCTGCTGTTTTATTATTCTCAGCAGCCCTGAGCCAAAGTTGAACTAGCTATTTAGAAAGAAAAGGTTTTACGACTAAGAGTCATCTCTGGGGCCTCTTCATCAGTGTTAATACAGTTACACCCAGGGGGAGTTTCTTCCTGTACGTCTTTGGCCATCCTTTGAGGTATCCAATCCTATTAAGCCTTCCCTTAGAACCTAATTTATATGCAAATCAAAACCTGGTTTCTGATTTGCAATGGTTTTATCATCTGCTCCCTCTCTTACATAGCTACTTGATGCTGTTCCAAGTTGGAAATGAAAACTGCTCCCTTATGATATAATCTGCCTGTTGAAATGGAAGCTGAAAAGATTGATACTTGAGAGGGGAAAGACAATAAAAAAATAAGTTTGCCTTCCTCCACTGAACTTATTCCGTGGTGCCTCACAAAACTTCTGTCATTGTGAGGCAGTGGCATGGAGGCCTGAAGAAGGGCCTCTGTTCCTAGTGATTCTCCAAATGAATTGCTATTATATAGATTTGTCACCAGCACCTTTCTTTGCCCCTTTCAGTGTTCTTTGGGATGTCCCTTGGGCAGATCTTGCCTTTGCAGTGGGTAGAATGTAGCAGGACACAAGCTGCACGATCAGATTGCCAAAGCATGTCAAAAAAGATGGTTGCTAGGAAAACAAGCATTGCTAGCTAAAGAAAGTATCAAGTTATGAAGAAAATAATAATAAAAGACTGGCTAGAAAGCAAACATTTAGAAGGTTCATCAAGCAGTTTGTTTGGTAAAAGTATTGTTATATTTGGAAAGCAGTGCTGGCAATGGTGCTAGAGAGCAAGGAGATCTTGGTTTGTGGTATGTTTTGTGTTTTCCTCAGGGCAGGGCTGTGTTTGATCCTGTCTTTGGGACATGCCTACCACTTCAGGTGCTGCTGTGCTCTGCTGCCTGGCCTTCAGCCTGCTGGCAACATTTTCCTCTGGTTCACGGGGCTGAATGGAAGAAACTAAAATACTTCGCTCTTTCATTTTATAGCAGTCCCTCCTCTCTTCCACTACACCTTCTTCACAATGCTGTTAGTCTCAGGCTTGGGACATAAATCAAAGGGCAAAGACAGACACTGTGCAAGCTGCTTCCTGCCGCTCTGAAATCTTTTTCGCCCCTAAACCGTATGCCCATAGTATGCCAATCCTTAACTTTTCTCAGCTAGAGCCCTATAAGGGAACGGAGGGCCAAGTCAAGTGAAAATCTATGCTGGACATACTTCTCCAGGTGGTTTTGCAAATCTGTCTCAAATATGATTAATTAGCAATACCTATATGCATCTTAGAGCAGCCAGACATCATGATGCCACGTTCAGGTCCTGTGGGATGGACGGATGCTCACAGAAGAGAGGGGGCATAATCACCACTTGTATTTTATCACCCCTGGAAAGTGTCTTGGCGACGATGCAGTAGCATTTTACTTCCACTTCCTTTGTGTTCTTCAAAAGTCTGATGCAAGGTGAGGGACAGGTGGGCATTAGCTTGAAATCTATAGCATCTGGTTGGATGTTTCCCTGGGCTTGTAGCCCATTTAGAAGACGGTTGTTGCTCAAGTGGCAGGCTGAGATCGAGAGCATTGGGTGTTGTATAAGCACACAGTTCAGCACGATCTTTGCTCCAAAGATGCTCACCAGAATGTGAGAAGTGGACATCTACTAACTGGGCGCTGTGAGCTGTCGTTCTGCCAGATTCCTCCTTCTTTTTCAGTGCTTTCTGAAGCTCCCCTGGAAGCTTTTCTACATTGCCACGCTCTTTCCATTAAAAATGAGTTTATCACGTTAATTACATTGAAGTCCACGTGCCTTTGACTGGCACCCAGCTCAGCCCTCCGATTGCCTGTACAGCTTGAGCTGGATGTCACACGTAATTGAAATTCTGCTGAAGGTTGAAGCTGGATTATATAGCTGTTTGTGTTTCCTTTCCTTTTCTTGGCTGATCTCCAGGTATTAATCAAAGCACAGTTTTCTCCTGCGAAGCTCACAACGTAAAGGGATTGTCTTCATCTCGGACAGCCACTGTTCAAATCAAAGGTGAGAGAGTGCAAGAGAATGCCTGAGGGACGCGGGTTTGCTCTCTGGGGAGGGAAAGTAGGGCTCCTTAAGGCAAGGGGTTGTCTCAAAGCTGCCGGCAACCAGCACCGGTTGGAGCACTCAGCAGTCGAAACAACACTTTGTGCTCCAGCAGCAGTTCCCGCTTGCTATGCAGGCCCCTCTCCCAGGCTGCTGAAAATAAACCGCATCCGATTCAGGAGTGGAATTTTGATGTCAAATAAGAGTTTTTCCTTGAAAAGGAGGGAGTCAGAGCAGTCAAATTGTTTGTGAGAGATGTAGCCGGATATAAATCCGTAGCTGGGGAAATCTTTCCTTCTTGGAGATAGATGTGTCTTTTTATTGCTAAAGAGGCTCTTACTTGTCTTTGCTTCTATTGGCATCACATTAGATACTGAAAAAAGACAAGGAAGGCGATCACCAGTCTTCCAGTCACCAGTGGCCAGTAAAGTCTGTTCATCCACACTGTTTTTGTGGATATTTTTTTAATTCTTTGCTCTTTGTAAACTCATTCAAAACAAGTAATTCCTGGCCTTTGCATTTGTAAGTCCCTAAGTTGATGTCATGTTTCTTCTGTTCGTCCAGGTGACTGAAACGGGGATAATCAGAGCAATCAGCTCTTCCCCTCCTCTTCATGTTGAGATGGTTCTGGATTTGAATTTTTAGTCATGCTTTAATGCGCACTAAATGACATGATTATCAGTTCCAGGAGAGGCATGTCACAAAAGTCGTTTGTTCCAAGTGGTAGCTTATTGCTCAGTGCGAATAAGAGCAAGCATTTATGTCTGTATCAGAACTCACAGTTGTATTAGCTAATATTCATTAAAAGATAGCTTAAAATCCAGCTGTGGATCTACCGCTCTTACAGTGTATTTTTCTTCAGGACATTGTGGTTACTGCTATGCCAAGAATGCACTACGCTGGACTAATAAGATTTATAACTTAATTTAAAAATGTTTGGAGTTGTTGCCTTAAAGGCTTGTCTACACAGGGGAATTAGTTATTGTGGAATATATCTTCTATGAATATTTTTATCCTGGGATAGAATTTAGTTCACAAAGCTATTATGCTTTGAAAAAATCTCATCAAGCCATAATTTGAAATAACATTTAGCATGAACAAGCTTTTTTCTATTTTTTTTAATGTTAACACAGATTTATTTTTTTTTAAACCATTAATAACATGATGGGGTAAAAGCCTCAGAATTCTCATCTTTCCCAGCAATTACGTTTAGCCAAAAGTGCTCCACAGGGGTTAATCACCAGCTAATGAATCCACACAACCTATTTGGGAAGGACGTATCACCATCACACGCTTCTGACATGCGCGTGCACGCACACTTTTTAGAGCTGAGGAACCGCAAGCTTAAGTGATTCAGCAAATGTTGCACTAGTATGTGACATGTCCTAGAGATTAAAAAACCACGTTTTAAATAGCAAGTCCGGTGCTGTAGTCGTATAACTTCTAGCTGTAATACCTCAAAGGCATGTCTAAAAGAGTAGTTGTAAACTTAAGGAAGCGATGAGACTCTTCTAAAGAGCAAAAGTTTGAAGGTCTAGTACAGCCCCTGTTAAAATTAAAGCAAAACTCCTGACAAGGTCATGAGCAGGAGCAGGCCCAGATAATGTTTTCTTCGTCCTTGATCCTATGAACATGCAGACTTCAGTGAAATTGCTCCTGGGAGTAGTTGTCCGTACATGCATGATCAGGACCTTCCTCTCTTACACAGATCCATCTGCTAACGAGGACTCCCAGGTCTTTCTACAATTTATTAAACAATTTGTTTCTTCTGTGTTTTACAGAGGCAAATATTTTTGCTAGGACATTTACAAACTGTTAACATTTCTTCCTATTTGCTGCTGTTATTGTTCATTATCTATACTCTGTAGTGCCCACAATGTGCTGGGTGTACTCCAAGCAGAAAATTACTGTTTTTGTAGCCCGCAGTCCCCAGCCGTGTACAAAGCCCCATTGTTCCAGTCACTCTACAGGCACAGAGGAAGTTAACTCTCATTATGTTAACACTCAAGGTCCTGTTTTCAGGCTGGCTTTTTTCTCCTTCCTGTGTGCGGCTCAGACTTTTAGGGTCGTATCCCGTGTTTCAGAGCACAACAGGAAACAGCCACCCAGAGTTTTTTCCCAACAGATGATGGGGAAATGCATCTGTCCCTCTACAAATTGCAGAGTTAGGGGAAGGTGCTTGCAAGCTGACCCTCTTCAGTGGCTGTCTCCTTTACAGAGTGGGTGTGTTGTTTGTTGATCTTTTTTTTTTTTTATTCTCACTGGTGGTATAGCCCATACCTCCTTTGGGCCTGCCATCCAGTGTTGAAAATAACACGTTGCTAAACCCAAAAGTTAGGAGAGTGTTTAACAAAAGACGTAAGGGCAATGTTGCCATGATATCCAAGTAAGCAGTGAAAGCAAGCTTTTTTTTTCCCCCCCAAAGAGCTTACAAGCCTGAATGCCCAGCATCAAAATGAAAGAAACAGAGACACACAGAAAAGTCTAAGTTGACTCACAAACCCTTTTCACTGAAAGGCAAAGAACTCATTGCCCATTTTCCACCCCAGACCCACCTCCCGCCCAAGCCCACTGCTCTTATCTAGGTGGCAGCCCCCTCCCCTGGGTCCTGGTAACTGGTTAACCAGACAACAAAGGCTTTATAGGGTTAATCTGTGGCACCGTCTATTCCCTGCCCCATCCTCTCCTCCAGCCCCCCTGTAGAGACCCAGGAGGGGGCTTTGGCCTACGCATTTCTCCTGCAAGATGGCCCTGCGGAGATGCTGAAGGGAGTATTGTGGTTGTCCGTGGTGCAGTGAGAGACCAGGATGCAGAGTAGAAGGTGCAGCTGGAAGAATCCTGGTTTCCAGTTACTTTTCCACTGCTGCTTTTCACTGGATACAGCTCAGGAGAGGTGGAAAACTCAGTCTGCAGGCAGAGCATTGTCCTGAGGACCGTTGGGACTTTGAAAGAGGACTCCTGAGGGTACAGTTTGTTGAGATGCTGCAGGAAAAGTATTACTCATGGTAGCAGTGTAGGATTTTTCTAAAACAAGCCAAAGGTCAGGGGAGAGGTTAGTGTTCATGAAGCTGGCAATTGTTTCAGGAGTGAGGTGCCTAAATAAAACAGACTCAGGCGTGAAAGAGAGATGGTGAGGGGTGTATCGGGAAGAATAGGAAGTAACTATGTGGAGTTACAGTGGGAGGAAAAGAGAAGGCAAAGGGGAGCACTGAGGATCCTAAAAGGAAGCCAAGGAGCTCAGGTTAATGCGACAACGTACTAGAGGCCCTTGCAGCGATGGAGGTGTCTGGTCAGAGCGAGAGCAGAGGGGCAGCACGCTGCCGCTGCTCCTCGCTGGTAGGAAGCACAAACATCTGCTTAAATGGCCAGTCTGAGGGTCCTGATTTTATTCCTGGCTCTGCCCTTAATTTGTAGTGTGGTATCAGCCATGTAACGGGCACTCCCTTTGCCTCGAACTGCCCCTCAATAAACCAGAGTTCTTTCTGAGTTTATTGATCCTAGGTCTGAAGGAGGCACAGTTCTCAGTCCAGGCCCCCTCGAGGGCGTTTCAGGAAGGGTTTGTGATGGACACCCATAGGCAGCGCTTTCACAGCCCAAACTGCTCCACTGCAAACCCAGCTGCAGGGTGGTCGGGTCCCTACAGCAAACCACCCTTCGACTGGCGCTGGCAGAGCTGCTTTCGGGGGCTGGACTGAGAACCAGGGGAGGGATTTTCAAGCCCTGATTTGGTTGACAATGTAGGTCCACAGGCAATTGTGTGTGCAGGACTGGGTCATGCTTTGCAATGGAGGGGGCAGGGAAGAGGGCTGAGTAGCGAAGGTGTAGACACCACACACTGGCATTGCTATCAAAGAGATCAACCGCTGCCTGCATGCATCAAGCTAGTGTGCTGGACTGTGAAAGAATGGATGCCAATAGCTTCTTCATTGTAAAATAATAGTTTCATTCACAACAGTCAGAGACACTCTCTAAAGATGTGATATTGTACCATTTCTGTTAGTGATTTCATTGCATAATTTCTAGCCTCAAGCCTCCGCCGTTTCCATGTGAATACCTGCGCAGTTCTGTGTGTACTGAAAGGTCTCTTTGTTTCCTTTATAGCCATGCCTCTCTCGCCTCTCAATGTAACCGTAAGCCAAGTCACCAGCAGCAACGCCAGCGTGGTCTGGGTGCCAGGATTTGATGGCCGTGCACCCCTCCATTCTTGCACTCTTCAGGTATGGCCCCTCTGGATTGTCCCCTGCCCTGCATGAAGGATGGGACTCCCCGTGAGCCGCGACATTGCTTAGGCCATCTTTTGCTCTTTAACTGCTTTGTAGCAATGTTTGAATTTTTATTCCACAGTTTTAAAATGTAGAAACTTAACAGGATGCAACACAGGGCATATATAGGTGCCAAAGAGCAGGGCATGAAGTTTTGAGCACAGAGTGTCCAGTTGAGAATTTGAGACTGGCCCCGTTCTCCCTCCCAGCAGGTTATCACATCAGTTGCTCCGTGGCAGCTACTCCATGCAGAGTGTTGCACTGCAGCACATAGGAAGCACATATCACTCTATGGGAAGTGCCCTCGAGTAGCCGAAGGGTGCTCACGCGTCCTGCTAGCACGGAGCAGCTGGCCCGAGGTAACTTGTTCCAGTGCAGTGCAGTGGCCTGTGGCTCCCATACCAG
Organism: Phaethon lepturus; assembly: GCF_000687285.1. Taxonomy (NCBI): domain Eukaryota; kingdom Metazoa; phylum Chordata; class Aves; order Phaethontiformes; family Phaethontidae; genus Phaethon; species Phaethon lepturus. The sequence goes on from NW_010548899.1 coordinate 17,318, forward strand.
CTCAGCCCTGTGCTTTGCAGTGCCGGAGGAAATGCTGAGGTCTGGACATACCAGTGAGCCCAAGGGATGAGCTTACAAAGTGTAGGATGTGGTACAGGAGAAGTGGGAATGATGGAGGCAGGAGACAGATTGGGCTTTTTGATACGAAGTCAGGTCTGTTTGCATATTTCAGAGTAATTTGAAACCCTGCTTCTAAAATCTTCATTGGTTTTCCATTGTCAAAGACCAATTCTGCCCAGGACATCAAGGGTGATAATATCCTTTAGCGCTACCGGCTGCTGATTACTCAACATCTCTGAAAAACTGGACTGCTTCTTTAGGTTCCTGGGAACAATGGTAGGTGTCCAACTTCAGGCAGAGTTAGTTTCTAGCATTGCACTCTTACCTGTAAAATCAGATCAAACAGCTGGTAACCAAGCGTCAAAAAGAAATGATGGTTCCTGAAGCAGGCTGCGTGAACACAGGCAGGCACATTCCCCATGGATTTGTCTGCCAGGTGTGAATATTGGGCCCCTATGCTTTCC
>NW_010548899.1:17872-21679 GCF_000687285.1 Phaethon lepturus
GCAATGTGAGCTGGAGTGGAATTTCCGTGGGGTGTTGCCAACTCTGTAGAGGAGGATTATAAACACAAGGTATGCTGGAAGCAGCCTAGCTATTTACTTGCAGTCCTCTTTTTATTTTGGGGAAGAAACTAGAGATTTCATGCTCTGATGTTTATTCTCTTTCATAAGTAAAGAAACTATCATCTTGTTTTAACTCGCTGGCAGAAAGATTGCCTGAATATAGCTGGCCCCGGTCTCTGGGTTTTGTTGTTGCTTCTGTTCTTGTTCACAGTTGAAAATGGTTTTCTTCCTCTGTTTTACAATGTGAGTTATCTCCAGTTGGAACAGCCTATTCTCTCGGACTTGCATGCTGCAGTGCTAATCGCCCTGGGTTTTGCGTTCCCCCTCTCACTTTTGGCAGGGGCAGGGCTGGGGGGGATGGGACATATGGAAAAGAGGCTGAATCAGAGCAGCTCAGTTTCTGTCCACTCAGCAGCCTCTCGTCGCTTTTCTAAGCCTTTTCTGTTCTATTTGGAGAGGACAAAGTTCCTGTGTTTGGGTCTGGGAGCAGGGTAACTTGGCAGTAACCCTCCACTGACAGAAAGACGTGTGTCCTCCATCTCCCACATTGAGAGACATTGACCCACATTTCCACGTGAAAATGCGCACGCTCCTGGCTGCCCACGATCGCACTTCGATCCCCCTCCCTTGCGAAGGAGAAGGGGAACTGAAGCTTGGCTGTGGTTTTCTGGCACTCGGGAATTGCAGCGGATGCCCCAGGAGCACCGTGTTGAGACAAGCAGATTTCTTCTGGTGACGGCGTAGGGAACCGCCGTGTTTACTGACTGTTAACACGCGCCGCGTTCCAGGGCGTGAGGGGGGCAGATGTAACAGCACCGACTCTTCAGACTGTTGAACAGAAACACATCATCAAACTGTTTGTCTTACACAAAGGTCTGCTTGTTTTTTCCCTGCTTTGGGAGACACTGGTAATGACAACAATATGCTTTTCTACTGAGGAAACTCGAGTTTCATCCTTTTTATTAGCCAAATAAATCAGTGGACCAAAAGTGTGCATGAGAATCAGCAGCGAGGTGGGGGGAGAGGCTGCTGTATAAAGAATATGATGTCCACATGAGTGTTTCACTTTTGTCAGTACACCTTGCTTTTACTCCCAGCTTTGCTATTTCATGTGCATTTGAGAAGAAAGATAGGCTGAACCTGGGAGCTATGCAGTGTTTTCTGCTATTGTCAGTACAAAAGCAGGAACATTGAACCTGTCTGTGCATTAAAAGCACACAGTGATATCAGATTTAAATTAACATTTGTGTTGCTTAAAAGTTCAGGGGGAAAAAAAAAAAAGGATTGCAGGAGTGATAAAGTTTCCTTTCAGTTTCACTTGAAACAGTTTAGTTGAACCAAGCCGCCAGTGCCTACTATGTCTTCAATCCACTACAAAACTAAAAATATACAAAATACTGGAAAAGTTGAGAAAAAGGTGACACTAGGCAACAGGGAAGTCGATCTGCCAATTTTCATTGCCCACATTTAGACATGCCTCAGAAGCGAGCCACTAGCACTCAAAGCAGCAAGCACATTTAGTTTTCTTTAAAGGAACTAATAATCAACTGTAGAATTTGTAACATAGGTAAGGAAATGTTTTAAAATATGGAACCAAATTTTCAGCTGGTGGAAAATTGTTGTACTGCCAGAGTTAGGAGAGTGATGCCACTTAAACCAAATAAAGGCATGGCTCGTGATTCTTAGTTTGACAACTCCCGTTTCAGTATTTTAAACACCACTGATACCATATCTATTCTTACACATTCCTAAACTAACCGTGAAATGGATTCGTATCCCTGTGGACCTGTTAGTCATATGGCTTATGGTAACAGTCTTCTCCGTTTCACTCTCGGCACAGGTAGCCGAGTCACCAGACGGCCAGGAGGTCTCCACTGAAGTCACCCCAGTGCCACCCTTTGCCTACGGCGTGCAAGGCCTGAAGCATTCCACCAACTACAGCGTTCGCGTGCAGTGCAGCAACGAGATGGGCAGCTCCCCTTTCACCGACAGGATTTATTTCCAGACCCTGGAGCTCGGTAAGCAAATAGACAGGAAAACAGTTCTGAATCTGAAAGAGACGACGGTAGGCTTCATTGAACTCCTCCTTGCTAATTCTGCAATGCAGGAAACGTTACACTGTCACATTATTTGTCCGCTGTAAGGGTCTCCTAACGACTAACATAAAATAATAATAGGCAGTCAAACGTGGTTAACAGCAATGATGCATGATACACAAGGTGATCCAGCCACGGGGCTTCTGCATGTGACATGGGCGTATGTCACATTCGCTCTCTGAGGTCCTTGGGGTCTCAGAAAGAAACGAGAGATGCTGGCCAGCCTTATCGTCTCCACTTGAAGCAAACGTAGTGCTGGTGGCTTACGGAAGTTGTTCTCTCCCCCCACACTCTTCTGTCTGATCTCAGGAAAGAAGGTGACACTGTCTTTTCAGCCATTTACAGTGTGGATAGTGCCATATTTTTGCTGCACAGAGTCATTGTGTTCTGTCTTCTGCTTTCAGCTCCAAGCAGCACCCCACAAAATATCCATGTTATCCAAAGAGATCCTGGTCTGATTTTGGAGTGGGAAGGTGTGGCTCCAGATGTGCTGAAAGAAAATGTCCTGGGATATAGGCTGGAGTGGATTCAGGATAATGTAACTCAGGTAACAGATTGAGAGGGGAGCTGAGCCATTGGGCACAAAGTTGGAGAATATTCATACTAAATGTCATAGTCATAAGGAGATCTCATCCCTTATCCATACCAGGGGGCTGGATTGCTGGCATTGCTTTTGTGCACATAGATCTGTTCTGATTTGCAACAACACTTCAGTATTTGGCCTCAAGATTTAGGCCCATTTCTCCCTTCCTGGCATATTCAGAATTCCTTCACTTCAATGTTCATCTGCGGACAGACCAGTTCTTTGCCATTCCTTGTACAACAAGGACAACATAGAGAGAATTCGGTTTTTCTCTGCCTCATTCTAGTGCTGTCCCAAAGGTAGCTCCAGACAGTGCAGGATCTGGGCTTTCTCTCTCCTGTGACTGGGACTGAGCTTTCCAAATGTTAGCAGCAAAGGTGTATTTAACAAGTGGATGAGTTATACTGTAAATCACAGGAAGAAGGTTGTGGATTCTTTTATTTCGTTTACAATATGTAGGGAGTTGAAAGGACCCTGTCAGGGTAGAAGGCCTTTCATTTGTTCTTCAGCATTGACCTTTCCCAGGTATGTAGTTACCTTTGAAGTTCACAGCATTTCTTATGGTTTCTCGCTTCTTCATATGTATTTAGCCAGTGCTTATTAATAATGAACAATCCTGTAATAATAGGCAGCTAGAGGGAAAAGGGACTTATTTCCTTTTTTGCATGACCCATTTCGTACTAGGTCAGCGTCATTGACTTTGAATGACATTATTTTGAGTTCCCATTGAATTTACATTGTGTCAGTGGTGGCAGCCAAATCTTCATGTGTTTACTGCAAATGATGTGTATGAAGAAGATCCACAAAATTACTGAAAATATGTTGGCCTTGCCATCCTAAGTGAAAATGTGCCATGAAATTCAGAAGCCATTTGGGATTTGGTCAACAAGTTAAAACAGACTCCTCCCCTGGATTAAAACTGTCAGATGCTTTGCAGTATGTTAGCCCATCTTTGTGTTTAAACCACAAGAAGTAGGTGTTTCTTTTAAGAGCAGGAAAAAACACATTTCTATAGCAACTTTCATGGAATGACCTCAAAGGAGGAAATCATTAAACCTCTTCCCTACA
>NW_010548899.1:21710-36784 GCF_000687285.1 Phaethon lepturus
TTTTCAAAAAGAGAAACCCAAGATGACAGCCCAAGTTAGTGGCAAAACTGAGACTAGAGCCCAGGAGTCACAACCCCCAACTCTTGTTATAGCACCAATGAAGTACACAGTGATGTTTTGGTTTTGTTTTAAAGGTGAAGTGTTAGACTAGATTCCTTTTAAGACAACCTACAGATTGTTGCCGTTTGCTCTCAGGGGGAGATGATCGTACAGGATACAAAAGCTAACCTCACAACGTGGAATCCTCTCAAAGACCTGATCATCAGGGTGTGTGTGCTGAACTCTGCAGGATGCGGGCCCTGGAGTGACCTCTTCCTGCTTGAAGCCCAAGAGGTCATGGGTGAGTGTCCACTGCCTTTGCCTCAGTTTGGGGGAAAAAATCCGAAGTGCTGGGACTGCTGTTTTTCTCCGACTCTTCTCCTTTCACTGCTTACAGCTGACTGAGCCACGTGGCTTTATACGACAGCACAGTTCATCAAGCAGAGTAGAAATTAAATAATATTTAAAGAGCTGGTATGAATACAACAGCTTCTGGCCACTGCTGTGTCATCTTTAACAGGCTTTTGCTGTGCTTAGTGCAAAGCAGGGCAAGGGGAGACACAACGGAAAAGGTGCAAACAAAGGGTTGAAATCCTTCATTTAAGCTTAAGCCACACACATTTACAAGAGTAAATGAGACAGAAAACTCCTCTACATAGGTTCTCTTCTTTGATTTAATTTGAAGCCATTCCTGACAAGTTTCATTTGAGCCTGATTTAAACCGTAGCCTCGTGGAGCTTTGTAATGGTTTTACTGAATGTGTTTATGTTAAACCAGTTTAGTTCTCTCCATGGAAGAGCTGAGCTGCTGGTAGAAGAGGGAGATGATGGTACAGAAGCTGTACCGTGCAACCTGGACCACATGGAAGGGTTTGTTGGAAGCAAAGAACATGCATGTGTGGAGTGTATGCCTGGTGATAAAGGACAGTTAGGCTCATCTGCACTGGCTTGCTTCCTGCTTGTATTTCTCAGTGAATGGGAAATGAGAGTCGGGCCATGGAGAAAGGCAGGATGTCATGTGGGGAGACGGGTAGAAGACGAGGATGCTGCTTGTGAAGGACACTGTAAAACAACGAAGAGGGAGACATTCTGTGTAAAAATACGTATTGGTGATAAGAAGTTTGTGAGGTGCAATCATGCAAAAATCCCACAGTCTCCTGGGGTTTTGTGCCCAGCGCTTGTGGCAGGATGCAACAGCAATCTCTAACCTCTGATGCTGACCCACCTGCTGCTGCTTTCTTCCCGCTCCACGTGTCTTTTGAGGAATCACATGGACATTGATCCCTCCTGATCTCTCCACACCTAGTGATGACAGGAGGAACCTAGAGTGGGGTTCCCAGGCAAGCAGGAGGTGGGGATAAGAGTAACCAGGAGAGAACTGTAGCCTTACTTGCAGTAGTGGATCTAACGCTGGTTTTAATGTGCACATCGCTCAGAAAGGGCCCTTGGCAACCTGGTTCTTGTGATGTAGTCAGTACTGATGGTTATGTTTGACCACACAGTCACTGTGGGATCAAAGCCCTCACATTATTTAAAGCAGAATGAAGGGGTGCAGAGGTCCAGAGCTGACTCTACTAAAGGTTAGGCATCGGCTCCATCAATTTTTTTCTCATGCTTTTTGCTTGGGTATTTTCTGTGGCACCCAAATGCAGAGAAAAGTACCTGAAAGGACTAGAAGATCCCTTTGGAAAATGGCCAGCACTGGCAAGAAGCCCCAGGAAATGCAGAGGATTTGCATTTTACAGGGAGCTGGAATGGGATAACCCTGAAAGCACAATAAGTTTGCTTGTTTTTATTTACAAACCACTTCAAAAAGAGTAGCATCAGGAGTGGTGCTTGTTTTGGCCAAATGCTGTCTGAAAGCACCTATATTTCTTCACCAGCATAACAGGCTGGAATTAAAGGTTCACTGTGGAAACACTGACAGGCCTTAAACCACAGAGCTGCAGAAAGACTGCAGTTTTGTTTCAGGCCTGGTAGAAAATTTAAGTTGCTTCCTTTCCTAAAATAGCAGACTGGCGCTGGTTGCTTTATGTGAGAAATGCCAGGAGTGGTTTCTGACCAGCTCCCAGTGCGGCAGTAGGGATGACTAAGCTTGTATAAACTTTAAGTTGTATTTGTCATCACAGCAAAGCTTGTGGGAGCTCCACCCTGCTTATGCAGAGATCCTGTGCACTATTAAGAAAGATTGTTTTAATATTTTCGGAAACATTCTTGGTAGAAGCCTCTCTCTTTCATTGCGGAGAGGAACAGAATATTCTAATAGCTTTTGCCTATCTTTTCCTATCTGTAATCTTCATGATTGTATGCAGGAGAGGACTCTTGGATTATGTTGTTTGCACACCTTTGTGATATAAAACCTGCTACAGAAATAAAAATATCTCATCATCAAAGGGCTCCTAAATACTCATTTAAGCTCATCTAATAATACTGTCTTCTCTCTATCTTGTGCAGTCTTAAGGCATATGCCAGTTGGAAAAGAGGGATGCAGGAGATGGGGGAGAGACAGAGTTGGGGGAGGAGAGGCAACTCGGTCTTTACTTGGGCTGTAGCCATCCTCTCTAGCTCAGTGGCACGAATGGGAAGCAATGACCTGTGGGGCAGAGGAGGAGAAGCAGCGAATTTCAACATTCATTTCTATTTCTGCCATATTTGCTATAAACTGTAGGGTGGGCTCCTGATTCCTAGTAGTTTAGTAACAGGGAGAATAATTTAGTTTGTTTTGTTTTCATCCGTCCTCCTTTTGGAGGGACCCCCCTGGAAGATGACCTAAATCCCTGCTCTTTCACCAGGCCAGGTAGCAGACAGAGACTAGAAAAATGGGCCAAGGGAGGTTTGTCTCACCGTAGGAGGAAGGAAATCTTACTGAGGACCTTCTACATCGCTGCTGTTAATTGTTTTTTACCCTGATTGTTTGGCAGAAACGGCCCAAGTGATTGGCTTGGGAACTGTGGAGAGGGTTGGAGTTACCTTTCGTTGTATTTTCATTCCACTTCTGTTTTTGATCCCTCTCCCTCCTCATAAGCAGCCTTGAAGGCTGGTGGAAAGGTGCAGCAAGAGGGATTATCGTAAAACCCAGAGCCTATAAAAACTTCTGGGTGGGAAAAGAATATGTGATTCACTAAAGGAGATAAGATGCTGGAAAAGAGGTGCTAAAGCCCTGATAATTTGTTTGAAGTGGAGGAGTACTAGTCTGCTTCCTCACTGGTCCAGAATTCTGTTTCCTTAAGCTCTCCCTGTTTGTTAGACTAACAGTGCTTCTTAAAAACCTGAAGGATAAGACTCGACAATGTAACTAGTATTCGAGCCGTAGAAGCCTTTTGCCTGCCAGGACTCTGCCAGTAAGGATGTCTGACTCCTCTTCACATACATGTGTGCAGAGGTTCATCTAAATCTCAGCCCATTAACCGAACGCCTCTTTTAAGGACAGGTTTACTTATAGTCTCAGGACATATAACATAATAGGATTACTTGCATCATCAAAGATGATTCTTCCTTAGCTTCTGGTAAAGCACAGTCAACTGCTGAAGGTGAGCAAGGGAGCGTGAGGATGAGGGAGGTGCTTAGGACTTGTTAACCGTTCTTGTTTGCTCTTAAACAATTTGGAGATATGAGGGCTATCCGAGATTTTAATAAACCCATTCAAATTCCCATTTAATCTTTAGTAATTGTATTTGGAGAAGAAATCTCTCAGGGAATTGGATTAATTTATCTGTTGTTTTCCAAGCATAGTTAATATTCTTTTATTCATAACCATATTGCTTATCTCCCTTCTCTGGCAGCTTACTCAGATTGGCAGCATCTCCATTTCTTCTGTAGACAATTTGTAGTCAAAAGGATACATGCTCTGGGAGCAAACATTAGACCAGAACTGGAACCTGCATGCTGCCTAACTTATTTCTTGACTCGCAGGGCACTTTTTAAAATTCACCTTTTCTTTGGCAGAGAGACATTGAGAAGTTACAACCAACCAACAGCATTGGGAAGTTACAGCCAATACCAAGTCCCACAGGGTGCTTCTCTTTGTGGGAGGGGTGAGAGAGCAAATGTAAATATTTTCAACCAGATTGCCATGAGGCAATTGTCTTTCTCTATTGTCTTTCAAAATGTTATCTGGTTGGCATTCAGGCAGTACTGTGTATCCTGGTCAAGGTTCTGCTGGCTGCCTTAAACAGGACAAGGTGAAACCTGCACAGAACATGCTCATATTAAGCAACCTTTTTGTCCTGAGACTCCAGTTTAAAGCGCTCCAGATCTTGAGCTCATGTAAAGTAGTATAATCTGGAACAGCACCTTTTACTTTCTTGAGGCTCAAAACTAAGAATAAGTTCTGATAACTGGATGCATCTGCTCTGACTTTGCTGTGTGAAACAGATAGTTTTTGTGATGATTGACTGAGTAGCTGTTTATGCCAAATTCCAGTGTACAATGGTTCACTGTGTACACCAGATCCAGCAGCATGGCTTTTCCATTTAAAAGCAAAAAGAAGAAATATCCCAGTATGGTCTGTTTACCATTGACAGTCTTCTATTTCCTGACTGGTGTTTTCTCCGTCATCTAGGTGGCCAGAGACAACCTCCTTATGGAACATCCTGGGTTCCTGTGGCATTGGGCATTCTCACAGCTCTGGTCACAGCTGTTGCCCTGGCTCTTATTCTCCTTCGAAAAAGAAGAAAGGAGACTCGGTTTGGGTAAGGGAGGTTCTCCTTCTGCTAAAGAGATCTTTTCTTTCTCCTCTCGTGTGGTTTCTGACTCAATTATTTTTCAAAAACCATTGTTGATTGAGTACTTTTGGCACTTTCTTTGGATAACTGTTTTTTCACAATTTGAGGGGTGACCCTGTATTAGAGACTCACAGGAAAGTGCCCTACCTTTTCTTCAAAATGAGAATACCAAAAATACAGTAGAAAAAATGTTATGTCAATAGCTGGGCTTTATTAGAATATGGAAATATAAATGAGATCAAGGTAATTCTGTAAGTCCTTAGAGCACTGCTGCTTAAGAGATTCAAAGAGAAAAGACCCACAGATTAATCATCTTCTGTGTTCTTATGGACTGGGCCCTTTTATCCCATGCTAGTTTTCAGTCTATCAGCTGCTTGTAACTTCCTGACTGCCCAGAACCCTTTGGATCCCCAGGAAAGTCTCCTTTCCATCACCTCTCACACTTGGCTGTGGGTTGCTGCCTGCTGCAAGCAAGGTTACCATTCTTTTCTGAGACTCCCAGACCTCCCTCCCACAGCAGCATCTCTGTTTATGTGGCTCTCGTAACTTGCCCCAACCTGCAGCTTCTCCCAGGCGCTCTGGTCTGGTCGAGTGATTCCCCTCTTTTGGGAGGCTCCCACCCCCTCTAGGTGCATCAGCAAGGCAGCATAAACCTGTCATTACTCCTTTCCAGCTACACCCTCTTTAACAAAACAGTCTGTAGTATTTATATGGCAAGGGGTGAGAGATCATCCATACTGTTCAACACACCGTTTTAGAAGTGAATGACCCATTGTAATCCATAACCCTTGTGTGTCTTTTCTGCCTTCTAGCCATGCCTTTGGCAGTGTGGTTGGCAGAGGTGATCCAGCAGTCCATTTCAGAGCCGCCAGGTCTTTTAACAGGGAGGGCCCAGAGCTCATTGAAGCAACATGTAAGTAAAATGACCTGAGTGATTCTGCCTGAGAAGCTGTGTTCATGCATGTACTATGCTGTCTCTTCGTTTTCCCTGAAACTGATGTTTTTGGATCAAGAACGTGGGATTAATTGACAAGGAGGCTTAGACACTCTGGATGGCAGAGGTGAAAGGCCAGAACTGCTGTTGCCACACCAATTACATAGCGCTTGCTAATTACAGCTACAGTCATTGTGTATATTAGCGCAAAGCGTAAATTCGCCACTCCCCTGCCCCAGTTTCACTCTACAGGGACTCCTCCGACTGTAATATTATGCAACAGTGAGATAAATACGGCTTAACAATATTAGCAGTATGCTTCAAACTCAGTGTGCTGAGCTGTGCTACAAGCATGAACCAATTAATCAGTCTTGAAAGGCCAGGAATTAGTAACTTCTCAAACAGGAGATTGAGTCCCAGCAATGGCCAGAGTTAAGATGATCCATTTCTGTCTCCTGGTTCAGCAAGGGCATGGCTCTCTGTAGCAGCACTGCATGGCTGAGTTAGGATGATGCTTCAGCTGTCGTTGACTTTGCTCCCCTGGGTTTAGAGGTCTCCCCATTAAATCTAGTGACTGTAAACTGTTGGACATTCCGTGATCCTCTCAGCCCAGCCAGGTACTGTGAGACTTGTATTGTACTTAAAATAGTCTGAGCGCCAGTCAGTAAAAACTGCAGCAGCTCCATCAACTTAAACGAAGTTGTATGAACCAGTGTCTTATCAGTGTCCCTTCTGATTGGATTTTGCCTTCTCAGCATTATTTACAGTAGTTCTGTATTCCTGTTGCTCTTGATGTGTTTAAGGGTGGTGTTATCACACCCTCTCCATTTCAGTACTGCTGGTACATTTTCTTGTGGTTGACAGTCACTGTCCTCTTGTCTGCAGTGAGGCTAGAGGACAGGGAAGGAAACTTGGTCTTTTGCAGATTTTCCTGCATAAAGTATGGGAATTGGATTGGAGACGGAGATTAGAACAAGTGACTCTTGATGTTGCGATAGAGTATTTAAGTATCCCTTATTTGATTCTTCCTTTGGTTTTTCCAGTGGAGAGCGTAGGGATCAGTGATGAGCTGAAGACAAAACTCAAAGATGTCCTAATCCAGGAACAGCAGTTCACCTTGGGAAGAATGTTGGGCAAGGGTAAGAACCAAACCTGAACAAGGCTTTACATTGAAAATCCCATTTCTGTTACCTTTGCTCTTGAGTAGGGAGAAGCAATTATAAGCAGCTTGTTTTCTCTCCTTCTGCTTGTAGATGGCAATTTAAATGGAACTTTCCCTTCTGCTGGGATAAAACATTTCAAAGGTTTAGCATAACTAAGAGGATATTGGCTAAGCCATTCCTATAATATGGCTCTACAGAGTCATGAACTTCAGCCTATGCTCAGCTTTCCAAAGTACTGTTGATTCACTGGTGCATGAATTCCTTTCAGAGATTTAAACAAAGGAATAATCAATTAAACTTCTGCTCTTTCTACTAACAAAGTGGTGCTATAGAATTCCTTCTATTTACATAAGCATGTGTCAGGTATTAAACGGGCTGAGACAATACAGAGACAGAGATGATCTACCTCAAACACTCCAGCCTTTCAAAAAATGTTGATTCAGTTTCAGATATTCTCAACGCCTGGGGTGGTTTGACTCCAGATTTTAGTTTGGGCTCTTACAGAGGCACATTTGGAACAGGTAGTGAATTTTGCTGACATTTGTCCTCATTAGTTCAGGTCCATAGGAGCTCTTCTGACTGTGGATCTCCATCTGGATCTCCCACACAGGTGCTCCTAACATTTCTCTGAGGTTTTCAGGTCAGGAGGGATGGGCAGAGTAAAGGTGAGATGCTTCTCACTTAACTTTAGCTAAAAGGTTGGCCCAGAAACTCTGTGTGAAAAAATGGTTTTGAATTTAGATTTCCCAGTTGATAGACCAGTGTGCTAACTGTTGAATCATCCTCCCCTACTTCTCAGGCTGAAGGCAATCTCTAGAAATAAGTGAAAACGTGTCATGATAAGGCCAATAAGTAAGAGAGGAGCATAAGTCAGGGATCATAAGCAACAGGAAGCTGAAATGTTTGGCTTCCTTTTTATTTATAAGACTAGTCTTATTGCAGTTTTCTTTGACACTTTCCCACTGGGAGCATTCTTTCGCTCCATCCCTCCTAGAACAAATGCGTTTCTTTCAGAGCAGGAAGATTACCTTCCTGCAGAAGTGGTCTCGGAGGGCTTAACAAAGTAATTAAGCAGATGTGTCCTCTGTTTGTGAGTGTCAGCTCTTGGCCAGTTTTTGTGATCCTGCTTCAACCATTCTGGGCTGTCCTCATCACAGGTAACAAACTGGAAGTTGGCTGCACTGGGGCCCCTGGGGATGGCCTTGGTGGGAAGATGCCAGCTGGCAGGATCTGGTCTGTGTTGTCAGACCCGTTCCCCCCATTCCCCCTCAGCATACAGGTTATAAGATGGCATGACTGCATTATCTGCAGTTCTACAGCTGAGCAACAAGCTGCATAACATGGAAGCAGCACAAAACGCCTTTGCTCCTTCCCATTTACCTCTTTTCTGGTCAGATCCACTGCTCGTGAAATAAGCATGTGCCGTTCAGCAGTGAAGGACGCTGGTGAAAAGCTAGTGGAAAGATAAGGTATTTGGGGTAGGTGTCCTGAGTGCCATACTTTGCTTACTTCTTTTCAATACCTGAGTTCCTCATACAAATTTTGGGTGGGATAAGTAGTTACAAAATTAGGCAGAGCAAATCTAGAGCCAGATCTAATGCAAAGAGGCTGTTACTCTGTGGTATAAAGCCATTTCAGGCTAAAATAATTTGAAGAGGATTTGGCTAGTTGCATTTCCTCTTATCTCCCTTAGAGGACACACCAGGGTAAACACTTCTTCCTGTGAATTAGCGTAACATGCACACATAAGTAGGTGTTCTATGTTTTGTCTGGTCAGTTGTGATTCATAGAAGTCCTTCTGTGAGTTTTGAGAGATTAAGCCTGATTGTGTCTCAAGTGGTTGAGTCATGGAGTCATAGAATAGTTTGGGTTGGAAGGGACCTCTAAAGGTCATCTAGTCCAATCCCCCTGCAATGAGCAGGGACATCTTCAACTAGATCAGGTTGCTCAGAGCCCCGTCCAACCTGACCTGGAAAGTTTCCAGGGATCGGGCATCTACCACCTCGCTGGGCAACCAGTGCCAGTGGTTCACCACCCTCACTGGGAAAAACACCTACCTTATATCTAGTCTAAATCTGCCCTCTTTTAGTTTAAAACCATTACTCCTTGTCCTATCACAACAGGCCTTGCTAAAAAGTCTGTCCCATCTTTCTCAGAAGCCCCCCTTAAGTACTGGAAGGCTGCAATAAGGTCTCCCTGGAGCCTTCTCTTCTCCAGGCTGAACAGCCCCAACTCTCTCAGCCTGTCCTCCTAGGAGAGGTGCTCCATCCCTCTGACCATTTTTGTGGCCCTCCTCTGGACCCGCTCCAACAGGCCCATGTCTTTCCTGTGCTGAGGGCTCCAGAGCTGGACAGAGTGCTCCAAGTGGGGTCTCACCAGAGCAGAGTAGAGGGGCAGAATCCCCTCCCTCGACCTGCTGGTGGCCACACTTCTTTGGGTGCAGCCCAGGATACAGTTGGCCTTCTGGGCTGAGAGCGCACATTGCCAGCTCATGTCCAGCTTTTTGTCCACCAGTACTTCCAAGTCCTTCTCGGCAGGGGTGGTTTTAATCCCTTCATTCCTCAGCCAGTACTAATACCGGGGGTTGCCCTGACCCAGGTGCAGGACCTTGCACTTGGCATTGTTGAACCTCATGAGGTTCACATGGGCCCATTCCTCGAGCTTGTCCAGGTCCCTGTGGATGGCATCCCAACCCTCAGGCATGTCAATGGCACTACTTAGCTTGGTCATCTGCAGATTTGCTGAGAGTGCACTCAATCCCACTGTACTGGTCCCAATACTGACCCCTGAGATACACCACTCATCACTGATCTCCATCTGCACGTTGAGCCATTGACCACTGCTCTCTGGATGTGACCATCCAACCAATTCTTGATCCACCCAACAGTCCACCCATCAAATCCATATCTTTCAAGTTTAGAGACAGATTTAGACAGTCCTGGCACCATTACTCCGCTCTGATGGCTGTCAGCACTGAGAGCTTCCTTAGCCAACCCATCCACTCACTGCTGCAGCTATTTAGCCCCCTCTCTGACCAGAGCCTCTCTCACTCATCCCTCATGATACGCCTTCTGCAGAAATGTCTGCCTGGGATCCCAGCTTATATTCTGACTCTGCATCGTCCATCTGGTAGAGGATTGCTTTCTTTCCCTCTTGTTTGCCTTCTGGACTGCCAGCACAGTGGCCTCTGTCTACTGGTAGGGCTACCTCTTCTAGGCATGTATGCTGAAAGCTGCTGGCTGGAACTGCAGAATGAAAAATGAAGCTGGTAGCTGCATTTCTTATGGTTATTCAGCTTGTTTGCCAGTGACCCCTGGAGTGAACCTGATGTGAATCATACTTTCTTCTCAAGAAGCTGTTCCTTCACTGCCTGCTCTGGTCATTTCACAGGGGAGTTTGGGTCAGTTCGAGAGGCACTACTGAAGCTAGAAGATGGCTCTTTCCAGAAAGTGGCGGTGAAGATGCTGAAAGGTAAGTGGGAGCAGAGCTATCTGAAGTACTTAAGAGAAGAAAGCTTGGAAAGATTAAATGCTTTCTGTCCTGTTCTCCAGCAAACAACCCCTGATGCTCTTTACTCCTCTCTGAGCTTCCCACTCAGCCACTCTACCCATGTTGTCTCCCATCCCTTTCATGTCAGTCTTTTTGTAGTGGAAGCTCTTCAGGGAAGGACCTTACCACCTTAGTTGCTTGTACAGCACCTAGCACGTGGTGAGTGCAGCCAAGACCAAGTCATAGCTACAGCTGCTTCTGTTGTATAGAGGATCTCGTTTAGTTGCTTGATTCAACACAGCACTACATCATTGGCACAGACTGCTCAGACAGGTCTGCTGTGCCCTAATAATTCAGCACTGAAAGATGGTATTCCTCCAAGCATATATCCCAGAATAAACAGAAGAGTGTTTGGGCTGAGTGCAGTGACAAGCTAACTCGGCCAAGCATATTTGACTAAGTAGTCTAACTCCCTTCTGATTTGTCATCTAATGAGTGTGCATAACAAGGGCAACTAACATGTTCATCAGGCAGAAGTCTATAACAAGAAAAGTGATTAATAGATAGGTGTAAGTCAAAGCAAGTATGTGCATGTATGTATGTGTATGTTAACCTATGTTATTTCACCCCTGTTGGCTGTAAGGCAAAAACTAACTGTGACTGACTTAAAGCAGAGCTTTAATTCACACTCACTTATCTCTGGAGCTGAGTTTGTCTGCCACAGAATACTGCTTTGTACTAAAGATACTAATACCACATTAGTGTTAAGTTGCATAATTTTCTCCAGTTTCAGCAATAATTCTAACCAGTTTGCAAGCTTTTGTATAGTCTGACTGTCTGCCTTCAGGCATCTAACTTGGGAACTCTCTGTCACCCTCCAGAGGCACCTTCCTTTCTACATTGACTGTAAAAAGGGAATCTACTTTTGTCTTCTCAATCATATTACTTGCCTAAAGCAGATAATGTGAATAACTTCCTACAGGTCTGAGTCTGATCTTGCAGCAGGACTGGAGGACGCCCGCTAAATGCAGCAGCAGCAGTGGGGGAAGTAGTCCAATGGGCTAATTCTTGTTTATGTTGATAAACCTCCATACATCTGGAGTAATAGCAATGAGAAATAATTTAGTCCAGATTTATGCTGATGTATGTCACTGCTGAAAATTTGGTTCAAGCTCTCCAGTAGTGTGGTTTTTTAAGAAATCATAGCTCCGGCACCTTAGAAGACTCAGTCATGCTAAGAGACGTAGAAGTGTTGATCTTTCATGCCATCCTTATCAGGGATGAATTGGGGTCTGCCGTGCCAGCCAGGGGCTCCAGGCCATCTCCCCAGTTTCAACATTTTCTTCAATTTTGTGTGACATCTCTTCTCCCCAACATTGTAGTTTAGGTCCTTTTAGCTAACTGATTCTTAACCTCTTTAACGCACGCATGATTTCCGTGGCTTCCAAGGAGAGTTGTTACTGAGAAGAGAGCTGCTAATCAGCAGGTCTTTATTCTGGCAAGAATCAATTTACCAGGTGTCCCTGATGTGTGCCTACTACCACCCATCCTAGGAGAAAGTGTCAGGCTCTGCTTTGTTGTAAACTGGCTCATCGAGCTATAGGTCTGAGAGGATGTGCTGTGCCACAAAGAACAAGCTTCTTATTATCAGTAGAGCCCCTGGGAACCTTTTCCTAAGAGGAAAACTTACAGTCACTTTTTTTCCAGCGGATATCTTCACCTCGACCGACATTGAAGAGTTCCTGCGAGAGGCTGCATGTATGAAGGAGTTTGACCACCCACATGTCACTAAGCTGATTGGTAAGCCAGCACTGCTGCTTGTGGGGCCTCGGAGAACTCCCTCTTCCCCATCTTGCACAGTCCCACGCAGCCTCACAAAGTCACCCCGCTGCTGTGCAGCAGCACCGTTAGTGCAGCCACCTCTGTGCTGCCTGGAGCCCTGCACGTATCAGCATTGCTCCTTCCCAGGCCTAGAGGGGGTTGGAGTGCGTGAGTGCACACACCACTTGCCCTCATACACCAGCAATAAGCATCTCTTATTTAAGCCATTTCTTTGGTTCTTGCAAAAACTACAAAGAGAGTTTGGCTGGCTGAGAAATGCCTGCAGCGCTGTGAAATGCGGACGGGTGGGTTGGTAGGCAAATAGAGGGAGAGGAGATTGTGCCTTTCCGAAATGCTGGGTAAAAAGCAAGACATTCATGGGTGGGCTTTTTTCCAGACTGTGGAGATTGCTCTGCAGACCCTGGGGTTTGGGGCTGTCTGGTCTGGAGTGATCCTAGAAACATTTCTAGCCAGTCCTGCAAGGAGAGCCGAGAGCCACTGGGCACTTAGTGCCGCCTCTGAAGCAAACAGGGTTAGAGGTGTCTTAACACCTCCTGGCATGAAGCCGTACAAAGGAGCTTGGAGCATAGAACTGACCCACCAAAACTGCACATTTTCCTCCAAACTGGTAAGAGAAAGCCGTAAGATTCCCCTTGGGACTGATCTGTTTGCTAAAACCCCTTTGCTGTGTGTCCTCGTTAGGAGTCAGTCTACGGAGCCGTCCCAAGGGCCGACTCCCAATTCCAATGGTGATCCTGCCCTTCATGAAGCATGGAGACCTTCATGCTTTTCTGCTGATGTCACGGATTGGGGAAAACCCCTTTGTAAGGCTCTCTTACTTCTGAATTCCTTGTGGGAGGGTATGGATTTTCAGAGAATGTAGTCGGATCAGTTCAGGGTTGCTCTCCCAAAGGCATTGGCAGATGACCAGATTTTAATACCAGAGGAAATTGTGGGATGTGATGTTGAAGCGTTGAAGTATTTAATTCCATGCATGTTGAGGAGCAGCTCCCCCGTTCCATCCCCTCCCCATATACCCCATCCCTGCTCAGTAATCTAGCAGCAAGTCTTACAGTTTTGCCATACATGCTTGAAAGCTTCTAGGAACAGAACTTAAACTATTTTTTTCAGAACTTGCCTGTTCAGACACTCCTCAAGTTCATGATTGACATTGCCAGTGGGATGGAGTACTTGAGCTCAAAAAATTTCATACACAGGGACCTTGCAGCTCGGAACTGCATGTAAGTGACCCGTGAGTTTTCAGAGAAAAGAAGGACCAGGGTGGGTGAGAGGGGGATGAGAAGCCTTTCACGTGACAGAAGTGGGGGGAGATCCTGTCCAAGGATGCTGGTCCTTGCATTTAGGTGATAATACACAAAGGGGAGCCATGGCTGTGGGGGGTGGGGGGGGTGTTGGTGGTGCTGGGAGCAGGGAGCTGCTCCTAATGTCCCACTTCCAAATTGACCCTATTTATAAGGAACTTTTCCATCATTGGTCTTCACATATATTTTCATAGGGTTGGTTACAGTATGTGTTTGTAATTAGTCACTCTAATGGCTGTGTGTCAGCAGGGGCTATTTGTTCCACAATATAATGTAACCAACAGGAGAGAATGGGTTTGCTTGTGTTAGGAGAAAGGAACTTTCATTGTAGCCTAAAATCTGTATTTCTTGTATCTATTTTGAGGACTTGATTATCACAGTATAAGAAATGTAGAATTGCCCTGAAATCTTGTGAAGAATCGCTTATGTGGAGAGTGCCTTTAGAAATAATTTTATGGTAAACATAACTGTATGATCCCACAGTGCTGTTCTTGTCCCCAAACTGCCTTGCCTGCTTGGAAAGGAAGAAAAGTCTTTTTTTATCCTTTCTTCTCTGCTTCTTCCCTGAGAACAGAGTAAGAAACAACCTATTTTGGCAGACAGAACTCTGCCTCTGAACAAAACCACGACAATGGGTAAAATCCACAATGAGACACAGATTTCCAAAGGCATTTGAATGTCCAGATGTACAGACAGGAGCCTGATAGTCATAACGAAAAACGATGGGTTAGCCTGCTTTGACATTTATGAGAAATGCATACTGATTTCCTATTTTTATACCTTTAAAAAAAATACAGACTTCCTTCAGTATGGAATGGCTATTTCATCAGATCTTCTGGGAAAAGCAAGAGAGTCCTTTATGAGACCTGGGAGCATGAAGTCTTTGTGGGCTTTACTTGCACTGTCTACCAACGTGTCTAGGTTTAAGTGGGTGACAGCAGTTGAGACCATTAAACAGGCCTGGAAAGAACAACTTGCAGATCTAGTTTGAGCAGATATAATGGGCAGTCTAGGCAAGCATCTATGTTTTTTTATTGCCTGTACAGGCTGTAGGCCTTAGTGGTAGCAATGAGCACTACAGATGTCCTCTCTTAATCTTGGAAAATACAGAAAGTATCTGACTTCACTATGGCTGACAGAGTAGGCCATCTAAGCACGGCTATTTCTTTACTTCCTTAGGCCTAATTATCTCCCTGTTAGTCTCAAGGAACTGATTTGAGACCACTAAACTATTTCACATTGGTCATCAAGCAGATGAAGTCATTATCCTTCTGGGCAATACTTGGTGAACTATATAACCAAGCTCCCTGGCCAGACAGGGACATAACTCTTTCTTGCCTGAGGTAGCCAGTAAATGCTTTTCTCAGTCATGAAAACTTGCCCTTAGGTTGGATGAAAACATGAACGTGAGTGTTGCAGACTTCGGGCTTTCTAAGAAAATCTACAGTGGAGACTACTACCGTCAGGGCTGTGCTTCCAAGCTGCCTGTGAAGTGGCTTGCTCTGGAAAGTCTGGCGGATAATCTGTACACGACACACAGTGATGTGGTGAGTTTTGCTCTGGTGCATTCAGGGACTGCCCAT
>NW_010548899.1:36815-39230 GCF_000687285.1 Phaethon lepturus
GAATCCTGTATTCACTGAGGGTGGGAAAAGGCCCTGGTGATGGGAAAGGGACTTTGTCTTGTGTTTGAGGGACAGTGCCACCTCTACCTTGGGTGCTTTCAGAACTCAAGACTAAAGATGTGTACAAGTAGTTTATGCAAGAAGACACGAACCCTTTTCCTCTTGTCTTTTGGTCCTTCATTCTTCAGTGCTTATCCCCATCCCCTCTGTCCCCTTCTCATTTTCCTCTCTATGCAGTCTCTTGTTTCTTAATCCTTTTTCCTTTCTCTTCTGCATGACAATTTGAAGGTGACATTTGAAATGCGCCTAAGCCACACATTCATGTGCAAGTGCAGCAATGGTACTCCATCCTTCAGAAGGCATTGGTGGAACTTCATAGGCTCTGAATACATCAGTGCTTAGACACTCCTCCCCATAACTTTGCCCTTGGAGAGTAAGGCTAAACCCATTCATCTCAAATTTTTGCTTCCTTTTCCTTTTTTTTTTTTTTTTCTTCTGATACCTTCTCCCCTCTTTCTTGCTGCCTTCTGATCTGGTTTCATGCTAGTTTCGTCCTTCAGGCCTGTGGACTTGCCTTCCTAGTTATCAATGTCACGGTGCCTCTTAAGGGATCACCAAGAGCGCCTTCTAACTCGGCTGCTGTGTTGCCCAGTGATTGCTGTAACCACTGTAGACAGTATTTAGCGATTCGTGATTGCTAGTCCAGCCAGTTTACAATAGACACTGGGCAGGGTTTTGCTTATTATTAATTTATTATTAAAAAATCAGAATTTTTTGCACCTAACAAACCTTGCAGTTCAGATTTAAATGTACAAGCATGACGGTTGCACTGTAGAGCACAAATGAAGAAGAGCCGTAGGTGGTTTGTTCCTTGCCTTGCTTTATCAGCTAAACTCTGCTTTCATTTCTGCCTGCACTTTTCCAGCAACACAGAATGTGGCTCAATTAATTAAGCAGCTGGTTTGTGAGCCTCAACCCAAAATGTTCATGTAGCTGGGAACCACAAAATTGATACTGCATGCCTTAAAGAACTGTAAGTAGGAGACGCTTGGGAGGAGTCTGCAAGTGGAAGACAGCAGTAGCTCCCAAATCTTCCCCTGCTCCACTACAGGATGGTGCTGAGCAGGGCCTTCAGCTGTCTCCCAAGATGATGTGTCAGCATCAGCTGGGTCATTTCTTTGTTTTCTAGCTAGAGTTTGGATAGTCCTTGCATCACTGCTGATGACATGACATTACCCCAGGCTGGGAGGGTTGGCACAGTCTGCGCATGCTGAAACCCTACCCCAGGGAGCAGGGAACTGTCTGTTCACGTGTTCTGTGTGCTTTTCCCTTTCAGTGGGCATTTGGGGTGACCATGTGGGAGATTGTGACCCGAGGGCAAACCCCTTATGCTGGCATTGAGAATGCAGAAATCTACAACTACCTCATCAGTGGGAACAGGCTGAAGCAGCCGCCGGAGTGCCTGGAAGATGTGTGAGTACTTCCTCGCCCTGTTGACATGTGATTCCTTGAGAAGTTTGGCTCGCTGGATGGAAACGGGCATCCGGCTGGAGTGCTGGTCTGAATCTGTCCACCTTCTGGTACACAGAGGCATTCACTAGAAAGTCTCTGGGTTAGCTACCAGATACTCTCTGCTGGCACAGCTCCCTGAAACCTGTGGTAGCTACACAAGCAGCTAACTTGGCTCAAGGGTTCGAATAGTGTCAACATTAGAAGCCCTTGCCTTCGTGGAAACTATAACTGTTTCCAGAAACTGACTGCTCCCTACCTTCTCAGGCCAGCATCTGAGAAAAGAGATGAGTTTCATGGCACACCCTGAAGGCTGAATAGAAAAGCAGGACTACAAGGAAACTGGATTGCAGAGGCAGTGGCCTGCGTGTGTCTTTCGAAGCTGGGCCCAGTTTTCAAAATGGGATCTACTACTCTCACAGAAATAGCAGGGTCAAAGAAGAGTGGAGATAGATAGGAGGATCTAAACTTCTGTAGGTCAGTGTCCCACCTTAAACTGCAGGTGGAAACAAAACCAGGACAGTCTTGCAGATACTGTTTTCAGACATTTTCAGACTTGCAGGAAGGACTCAGTAGCCTGTGGAGCAGCAGGCAGCCACATGCCGCAAACTATGCTCCTGCCTTAGTCCTGCAGCTGAGGGACCATTCTTGACCAACAGGTTACGTAAAATGGGTGCTCAGGAACCCTTACTCCATGAGTGGTGGCTGCAATAAGTTTCCTAGAGTCCACACACAGGTCTGAGGTCTCCTAGTTTGGACAAGGTGAAATTGTTTTCACTGAGTGCCCAAGCATGTCTCTGTTTTCTCTGTGTTCTGCCTAAAGCAAGACATAACTATGAGCACTGACTTCAACAACTTTTTCAAGCTGTTCCTTCTGTGTAAAATGGACAATGTAGAATCTTTGGG
>NW_010548900.1:0-6431 GCF_000687285.1 Phaethon lepturus
GCCTGAGGAGGGAAGCCACGGCCCCCACCCCACCAGCCTTTCACTTTTCGCTCCAGAGGTCGCTGGTGTAACGTTACCCCCGGGGTTACCACACGAGTAACGCTACTCATGTGACCAGAGTCTCCAGGCGTGGAATTTAAATTCTTCACACCTTTAACATTACCCTGCGAGGGAGAGAGGCCAATGGCCCCGGCCCCCTCACCCTGCCTGAGACCGCAGCCCCGGGGCCAGCACGCCGCGCTTCACCGGGAGCTCAAGCTTTTTGGCCCCGGTCCCCTCACACACAGCATTTAACACAACTGTCACAGTGGTTTAACAGTCAGGGCCACTGTCACGCTTTATATAATGCCACATTTTTGGCATTGTTTTTGAAATGCCCCGCGCAGGTGTCAGCCTGTTTAAAGGGTACAATATGTGTGCTCGCCTCGCCTTCCCCGTCAGCGCGCGAATCGTTACCTCTCGGAAAGTATCGCCTTGGCGCTGCTGACATTTATGTAGAACAGTGAGGTCTATTTTGCCAGCTATGACTTCAGCGCCGTTCTCAATAACTTTAAAGATCAACCATAACAAAACAAAAAGTCTTCTGAATTTTATTGGCGCTCGCTGCCACAAGAAATACGAAATACAGGCACCTGTCACAACTGATCCTTTTTTTTTTTTTTAAAGGGAAGAAAAAAAAAATTTCAAAAAAGCAACCATAGCTTGCAGAACTCCTCCTGTAAAGCCACATTAAAACAGAGGAATGATTAAAAGTCTGGTGCGAAATGTGGCACCCCAGGCAAGCTCGGTGACAGAGGTGACTCCCGGGCTGCGCAGGGTGCCCGCTGCGGGTGTCGCTCCGAGGCAGAGCTGCCCTGGAAAGAATGGGTTAATATCAGCCACGTGTTATACTCAGCGATGCCTTAAATAATCATCACATGGCTCCTGTAATCTGTTCCATGCTGTCAGCACCGGGTTAGTCATAATAATATCAGATAAGAGCTGTTCAAAGTGACATACTAACCAACATGAGAGCCACATGACTTTCTGGCTACATGGCTGCCCTTCACCTGAACTTCGGCTTAGATAGTTTTACCCCAGCACAAGGCGCGCGGGCGTTACAGGCCGCTTCCCTGCGCCGGCAGTGGAAAACCTCCCGCCCCCCGTAAGCACCCCGCGGCCCGTCCTCTGCGGAGGGGAGGTTCGGCTGCTGGGGGCACCCTCTGGACACCCCCCTCCATTTTTTATAAGCTGGCTCCGGGGTGAGGGGGGCACTTCTGGCGGGGGGCACGCGGGGTGACTTTTCCTTTTTTTGACCAGTGTTTCCTGCCTCTCCCCTGCCTCCGGCGCTGCAGGGAGGCGTGAGCTACCCTGCGCCAAACGGAGGAGCAGAGAGGCAGGGGAGAGGCAAGGCAGGAGGAGGGACCCCGGCTGGGGAGCAGGAGGGGGGCAAGGGCAGGGGAGAAGTACGTGAAGGGGAGCGGGTGCCACGGGGAAAGGCGGCAAGGCGGGGAGGATCTGCGGCAGGGCAGGGGCAAATTGCGGTGGTCAAAAGAAGGCAAGGAAATACTAGAAACAGAGAAACTGGTGCGAGAAATCGAGCTAAAAAAAATAAATAAAGGGTTGTTGCAGGCCTTGGGGGACACCAAAAAAAATGACAAGGTAAGAAAAGTCAAGAGCTCTGGCTACAAATCCCTAGGCTACTCTGAACCCACTCACAAGGTGCCCATGGCCAGTCCCAGAGACAAGGAACAACCTCTTTTGTACCCTGTGAACCACAACTCGTACCCACCATGTAAGAGGCTAGGTCAGCGCAGGGGGAGTTAATGTGATCTTCCCATACAGCTGTCTACTGTTTTATACTTTTTCTTTTAGGTGAGGGAGCTGCCTTTTTTGTTTGTGGGTGTAAAGTTTCCTGCAAAATGGTGCTTTGGCGTTCCAGGTTGCTAAATAAATACAAATAATTCATAACACCATGCCCAATCCAGCAGCAGGCTATGAGCTGGTGCTGAGCAAACCAGGGAAATGGTACAAATATCCCGTTTAAACAAGAGGTGAAGGGAAATCTGTTGCAGAGCTACAAGAGACGTGAAGACATCCTTCGTGACAAGGATCATGTTACCCTGCCAGAGCTCCAGCGGTACAAGACTGCTCATGTCCTACGCTCCGCTCTCGCACTCCACTAGCGCGCACCTCCGCAATATGGCGAAGCTCTGGCAGCTGCCAGCCTGGCTGCGCGGTGCGGAGCAGCTCTCCGGAGGAGGCAAAGGGGGACAGCTGGATGGCCAAGAAAGGAGAAGAGTTGTGCAAGGCTAGTGCAGAGTATCCGCTTGGGGAGAGGGCAAGGGGAGGGAGAGGAAATGTAGAAAGGGACCGCTGTGTGAAGGAAGGGAATTCAAAGGGAAAAAAGGAAAATGAGTGCAACGAAGGCGATATGAAAGGGAAACGTAGCGTTAGAGAGAAGTTAAAAGAAAATGGAAAAATAGCAACAAAATTTATTTTGCTTTATTTTCCGGAACTACCTCTGTCCTTATAAACTGCGGCACACTCCATCTGTACCTCCTAAAACAGCAAGTTTTGCCCCCTGAAGAGGCAGTCTTGATTTTGAATCTTACTGCTAAGTGTCCGGTGAACGTTAATCTCTGTAACATTAAACTGCCACTGGGCACCTAACATATCTTGGATATTATATATATTATATGGGTATATACATACCCATACCTTGGGTATAACACTGAAGGAAGAGAGGAAAGGGGCGCTCACATTAAGGCTTACAGAGGAAGGCTGGGCTGCCTACAGTCAGTGGAGGTAAACAGGCACTTTTGTGGTAAACTAATGGCTCAGTTAAAACCTGAATCACTTTATGGACATATCTGTCTCATTCTCTTCACTGCACAGTGAACCGAAAGCAACCATGCTCTTAAGCCCTTAAATTAAGTGGGATAAATCTAGGTGCATAAATTTGTTTCCTAAAATGAGGTGGCCCCAGTTCTTGCATTGTTCTTGTGAAGAATCCCCTCTAGGATATAGTCCAGATACTGTGGGGAGACTACCTGGTATCATCTCAGGACCCAGCACCCTTTTTTCCTACCTAACTGCAGCCTGAGTGTGTTTTCTCTTCTACTGACACATGTCAAAACCGGTGTTACACAACAGTGAAGTGGCTCGAAACCGTTCCATGCTTTTTTAAGACCTCTAACCCTAGGCAGGGCTCTGTGATGCACTCACATCTCCTTCCATGAGAGGTGGAAGGTATGTTAGCCCTCTCCTCTTACTGAGATGTGCAGAATTTTGTTCCAAACTACGCCATTTATTATTCATTATTATTTAATGGGACCAAAGAATGCAATATGTGTAACCAAGATATATGCCAAGTAATGTTCTTTCCTTTAATGGCTGGATCAGAAGGAAGTTTATGAGGCTGGTGCTGGCTCAGTCAGTAGTGGCATTTGCCCCAGATCCTCTGCAGCACACCTTGCTCAAGCACGCTGTTTTAAAATCTTGAAAATTACAGACCAAAAGGTATGCTAGGCATCTTACATTTTGCCTTCATGAGCTTTTTTCCCCTTCTCAAATAAATGTTTTTGGAAGACATTTCTCTAAGCCAACTTGCTGTAAGTGCTTAACGTAGCATCTCAGGTACTCAAAAAGCAAACAGTCCTTGGAGAACACTCTTCCTGCTCTGCTGTAAATGCATGCAGTGGGTGATGGAAAGGCTCTTAGACCTGCCAGAAAAGGGACCATTTCCTGATTATTCTCCTTTAGTCACCAACTGCTTCATCAACAACCAGATATCCCCTCCCTCCCCGCTTCCCTGCCCGCCTCAGCCCCCGTAAGATTTGTAAATGTCTCTGGAAAAGTTGTAAAACTAGCTCTAGTAGGATATGCATTCCCACTAACGCTGAAGACTCTCGACTGTGATAATTTAGCAGATCATTAATCCCACTCTCTAAAGGAGGCTGTAAAGCAGAACTAAATATGCAAATCCTCTTGTGCTTTAAACTTGCATCTGTCTGTCTGTCCATCCAACTATCTATCTATTGTACTGGAAATCTCCTAAGATCATGCTGTATTCTAATCCATTAATGTAGCTCAACCGGAGCATACAAGATTAAGTAAGAAAAAAAAAAAAAAAAGATGTAAAAATAATGTGGAGGCCTCAGTACAGTGGGCAATCTTGCAGACTTTATGATCTTCACCACACGTGCAGAAAGGGGGTGCGCGCAGCAACGGGGGTTAGTAAATTAGCCTTTTATCACCACCCACTGACATTCAAGCACTGATTACTGTAAGGCACAAGTGCAAATGAGGTGGGTGGCCTCTTTCTAGTCCACTTCACTGCGCTGCAACGCAATCTGGCATGACCTCCAATTCCTATTCAGGACAGGGAACGCTGTGGTGTCAGGGGGTTTGGGTATTCTGGCATGGCTGCAGGTGGCATGCTTGCGCAGTAACTACCCGCACAGTGCCTGGGGCTAGACGTTTTGCTCATAGGAGCAATAAACTCTCAATCAAATGTAACTAAGGGTATGATTTATCCATTTGCAGCTATTCTAGCATGGAACTATTCCTGCTTTAACTTAGATTCTTTTAGGTTTTTCTTCTGGCTTTAAATCAGAATCCTAAATGAACATTTAAAAATGTAATGATCTTTGCTCCTTAAAAATTGCAGTATCAACGTCTATGGGGCACCTTCACAGCGAGCACTGCAGTGATTTTTAAGATGCAGCACAAATGATAGAGTGCTAACAAATGCGAAGTAACATTGTGGGTGAAAACTCAACAAGCAGCCCTGGACCCTACAATATGTACGCAAAGTGCAGGTGGAAGGAATGTCCCCCATCTCCTGAGCAGTTCTGCAGAGCAAAATACGATAAAAAGAATACGCGAAGCTCACAGACTCTAACCCAGTGGAAAATACCAGTTCCTGCTCGAACCATAGGAGCTCTGGAAGGCAAGCGATGCCTTATTTCTGTTCAGGGGAAAAAGGGGCTCTGTGCAGATGGGGAAGACCCAGCTTCAGCAGTTTGTGTCAGGGAATAACAGATTTATTCTGGGTTGGAAAGCCCTGTGGGGAGTTTCAGCAATCTTAAGGCTGGAACTAACACTATCTCTCCAGCAGCCACAGGACTCCGCTCCTGTCTGGAAGTGCAGCTGATGCTCCCATATGGGATTTAGCTGCTGGCAGAGAAACTCTCTGATTTGCTACAGAAATCTCCCTCTCCTCTTGTGTGTACTGTGAAGAGAGCTACTCATCTAGGGAGACCTAATGGGCTGTGTCTGCCTCTTACGCCTTTAAAATCTTCCTATTCCCTCACTGAAAAGCTCATGCCCAGAATATTCCTCTGAGAGGCCTGTGGTCTAAGGGTCTACTTGGGCTTACAGAAGGTAGGAACCTTCTAAGGACCACTTCTGGCTTCCCATTCTCCCAGTAGAAACTGGCACGGTCCTATATGGAGCTAGCCACTGGACTTTGCACATCAGAATGCAACAGGATGATGGCTGAGACCTGTGGATATGCCCTGGTGTCTTGAACACGGCAGAAATTACCTACACATGCCATGGGGCATTTGTGTGCACGTGAAGGCACACAGGAACTTGTGTATTTTCTTGTATGTACTCAGAAACTTGCGAGCACTCCAGAAACCAAGCAACATCATCTGAACCCTCAGCTAGACTTTTTCCTTCTCTCCAGCCTGCTACAGGCAATTTCCTCTTCTCACTGTTCACGCCAAGATCTCCCAGGCCCAGCTCAGCTATCTGGGCTAGCCCAGGAGCACGATCTGTGGTGCCCACTGGATGGTCCAGTAACCACTGGGTGATGGGAGTAGAGCAATACTTCAATCATTTCATGTCAGATATATAAGACAACACAAGCAACTGCTTTACGTTGGCCTATAAAGGTACACAAACAAACGTGGAGAGCTATTGTTTCTGCTACTGAAACCAGAGATGAAAGTAAGTAAGTACACAATATTGGCCTTTGGCATATTGGCACTTCCATCTAGTGCAAGGGGACTTGGCTTTTGGTGAAGATGTTTGATGAGACAGGAGAAGAAAAAATGCACATATAGATTTCTATGTATCTATAAACACACGCAAGAGAGGCAGCTAGATCCACGAGTAAGAAAAGGAATAGTAGAAGCAAGCACTATAATTAGTTTTGAAATTAATTTCAAGATAGAGCACGACAATAATGCTAAACCAGCTCCTTAACCTCTGCTCCTAACAACGTGGCAGTTCTCTTCCGGTAACCCCGTGTCTAGCAGGTCAGGAAGCACTGGGTTTTGTCACTCAGCACCGAGGTGTTAACTCACACGGAGCTACAGACCTTTACACCTTGTATCTACATATACACCAAGAAAAAAATAGCATTTGTTTACTAAATAACTTGGACCTCAAACACTTCAAACCCAAGGCGGGGGAGAGAGGGAGAGGGAGAGAAAGGGAGG